>NW_024424675.1:12243976-12245651 GCF_017311325.1 Ursus maritimus
AGGAAGAATCTGCCTGAAGGTTATGACCCTATTTGCCCCTTTCCAGTAAGCTCAGCTCATGATTGACTGACACTGGGGTATAAAGAGTTGGTTCTCCTGCCTCAAGGGGAGACCACCTCTGTGGTTCAGCTCAAACTGCTAAGCTAGGCTGGACCCAGTCTCAAATCCAGTCCTCTGCCTCTTCCTGCTTCCCTCACTCCCCTTCATGTGCACCTGTTTAAAGCCATGCTTTGAGGGAACCTAAGCCAAGATACCCCTTGGCTCGCTTCCTTCCTTCCTTCCTTCCTTCCTTCCTTCCTTCCTTCCTTCCTTCCTTCCTTTTTGCTATTTTGTCTTTCTCTACTTTCTGTTCTATTGCTTTTTTTTGCCCTCTTATCTTTTTTGCTGCTCCTTAGCTCATACTTGCCTGTTCCATGTTACCTATGAAGAAGACAGAAAGTGAAACAATAACTTTCATTTTAACTTACCTTTAAGAAAGCACTGAGCTCATTCTGGAGCAAAGACCTGTGGATCCATCATGCTGGAGTTATACCCTGCCATCTGATAGCCTGGTGGGCTGATAAGGCCTAAGTTCTTGGTTCGATTAACAGTAACGTTGGGCTTCCCTAGCTCCTTGCAGCTTCCCCCTGAGACCACTGGATCACAAGAGTATTCTTTACTCTCAGAATGTGTCAACATAGCAAACAGTCATGTGGTTAGTGACCATTTCCTCTTAAACAAATGCCCTGCCCACCAGAAAGGAAGAAATACTGTTGCCTCTCTTGTGCTTCGGAGGCATTTTACTCCATGGGATTGAATCAGCCCCACTTGGGCTTGGAGCCCTGTGGCAAAGCCCCCACCACCTCTTGTGCAGACATAGCCTCATGCTACGTCCTTAAGCTAGTGAGTTTGCTGTCATAGATGTTGATAAGACTTGCCATTATTTTATAATAGTAATAGTAATAATAGTAATAGACACGTAGGCTTTGGAGCTCCAAATCAAGCATTCATCTAGGCTTTGAAGTCACAGCCAGGAGGTAAATCCTGAGCCCTTCCAAATTAGCCCTGTTTCAAGGGGAACGGCAGAAGGACTTGAAAGATGAGCCTCTTCCTCTCCAGTAGGTTATTCTGGGGGTGTGTTGGGCACCCTCACAACCCCAGTCTTTCCCCCAAACAACAGAAGCTTGTAGCTTTCAAGGACATGGGCTGGGTGGAGAAAGAAGCTGAGACCTCCTAGGGAAACCACAGGTTTGGTTATGCCCCAGAGAGCTTTTTGTACAATAAGAAATGTGATTCTGAGCCTCAAGCTGTTACCGAGGGAATTATCTGGCCTGCCTGGCAACTCAAATCTAATCCTCCCATGGCTGTATCCCCACAGTTGCAGCCTGGGCAACTACCCCAAATTGACAGGCACAGATGCGCTTTCACAGGTAGAAAGGGATTATCTCAATCCCATTACCTTTGTTCATATCTTCACTCAAAATTTTCCATCCTGCAGGGTTTGACAGAGAAAGTTGGTTGTAGTCCTGCTTCTAAGTTCCTGTCTCTGTTGGGGGGAGGATTCATCTCAAATCCCCAGTGTCTTTCCCACTACAATAAACTTGTTATAAACAATAAGTAAATTTTGTTTGTTAACAAATATTGTTATAAACAATACATATTGTTATAAACAATAAATAAAATCCCCCAAACTCTT
>NW_024424675.1:12245659-12354411 GCF_017311325.1 Ursus maritimus
CCCACTACAGTAAACCTGGGGCCCTGTGTAGGGTAAAAACAGATGGTCCATCCTCCACACTAGAATGCAGTTTTTTTTTTTTCTTGTGCAAACCCTATCCTTTTTTTTTTTTTTATAATGATTTTTTATTATATTATGTTAGTCACCATACAGTACATCCCCGGTTTCCGATGTAAGGCTCGATGATTCATTAGTTGTGTATAACACCCAGTGCACCATGCAATACGTGCCCTCCTTACTACCCATCACCGGCCTATCCCATTCCCCCACCCCCCTCCCCTCTGTGGCCCTCAGTTTGTTTCTCATAGTCCATAGTCTCTCATGTTTCTAGAATGCAGTTTTTGCTTACAAGTGCAGACCTTCTGAATCCGTGGTCTTTGGGAATCTGGATTCCTAACTGCTTAGCCAATTAAAAAAAAAAATCTGTTCTTATTAGCTGAATTTTAACTTCCTAAATTTAACGTTTGCTTTTATGGTCCTTCATTATTTGCTGAAATTCTGCATAACTGAACTCCTAGGTATAAGCCTTTTTTGTAGCCACAAAACTCCCAATATTTGTCTTTTGGAATTTGTTGTCTTTGCTGTCTTAGACTTCAAAATGGAAACATATTAGCATCTCTAAGAAAATGTCTGGTGTCAAATTCTGGTTTTACTAAAGCATGACATTCTTGGGTAAAAGCCATGAGTTTCCCATCAACCTAACCAAGTCCTCACTCTTCCCACATGGGTGTCCCTTAGGCCCCTGGTGTCCTGTTCTTTCTCCACCCACCACCAATGCTCCCTCCTAGTGAAGAAGCAGCACTCGGTCATTCTCAACTTCTAGTGGATTTGAATCACTGCATTATCTTCCCAGGGGCAGTAAAGCCCAGTGCTTACTGTGGAATGAAAGGCATTGCTGGGAATTTTTATTAGGCATTGAGAAAGAGGTATAGAATACATATGAGAGTGGAGTGTTGCATGGAGCCTTCTGAGCCCTTGAGATGAAATGGACTTGTCTGGATATAAATCAGAGTGACTTGTGACAAAAGAAATAAATGAGAAATGTCTGAAATAGTTAGGAATTAGAAGTGCCAACCCACCTCTGTCCCACTGTTACTCATTTAGGTCCTTTATAAACACTTTTAATGAGATTGTGTCAGCTCATACAAGGGGAAACTCATTGTCCAAATAAATTAACAACAGTAATAATAATACAATCATGCAGTAGAGTAGCTTCTTGGCTTTCCAAGCACTTTTTGTATTAATCTTCACACCAAGCTTTTGAGATACATAGAGACATAAATTTAAGATTCTCATCGTATGTGAGACTGAAACCCAGGGTAGCATACTGCAAGGAGCACCACTGGGACAGAAGAAACCTCCATCCTCCAGGTTCATAGTTCAGTGTTTTCAAATCCACAAACGGGAAAATGCATTAACCAAGCAGTGCCTATTGGGGCAGACCTTAATTTTTCTTTGTAACATCTAATTTGTCTTCGTAGGAACTGTAACTGTTAGGGTCAGATCACCACGGCAGTGCCAGTGCCACATACGATGCTCTTAGAGAGCTTAATCTTGTCACATCTTTAATGTGCCCTATTGTTTTGGCCAGAGTCCATTGAAGAAGGTGCAGAATGTGGGGTGCCTGGGTGGCACAGCGGTTGAGCGTCTGCCTTTGGCTCAGGGCGTGATCCCGGTGTTATGGGATCGAGCCCCACATCAGGCTCCTCCGCTATGAGCCTGCTTCTTCCTCTCCCACTCCCGTGCTTGTGTTTCCTCTCTCGCTGGCTGTCTCTATCTCTGTCGAGTAAATAAATAAAATCTTTAAAAAAAAAAAAAGGTGCAGAATGTGATTTTTTATTTAAATGACATGGAGTATAAATTATAAACATTTTTGAGTAAACATTAGTTAGCCCAGATTAGGTAAATGAGATGAATGTGCAAAACAGTCCTGCCTGTTCCCTGTAGTATTTCATCATGAGAGTCTCATCTTTAGCCCAGCCAAGGTGGTTTGCTCTTCTGAGTCCAAACCCTCAGCATCCTTACTGTCACACATGAACCCTTCTCTCGTAAGCTTTCATGGCCTGACACCTGTCGACACAGTCAGAACAGAGGAGTGTAAATGCTCACCAGGGAGTGTGATGGCTTACTGAGCACTGTAATACAGACTTTGGTGTCTGGAGGCCATTTTTTAGTGGTTTAGATGATCAGAGCCCCACTTGTCATCCTGATAAAATGCTCAAATGTTTCTTTAGATTCTTCCAGAGTCCTAATTCTCTGTCCTTTTTTGACCATGCTATGAACACGTGGAGTGTGCCTCCCCCTGGGTCCATGTGGCTTTGCTTTCCTGGGCAATCATTCTATCATTTTCCTTTTCTTTTGTATAATTTTTATAAGGAGAGTGGTATTTCTGTGTTCTTGAAATGCTGACAAATGGTGAAATAGCTGTATTTTCTTTTTTATGTGGCTGCTGTTTTAGAAGCCAGAAACAAACCAAAGGAATGAGGGAAATATTTCAGCTATTAAGGGGGCGCTGGCTCCAGAGAGGCAAACTAGGCAGCTGGCACAGCATGGCATACCCCACGGCAAAGAGTTTGAAAATGCGATTATTTGACTAAGGAAGCAGTAGGAGAAACGTTTGCCAAGAAGGAACTTCAGAAGCTCTGCTTGAACATGAGTTTGAGGAAGTGAGAATACTTTAGTTAGATGGGATTTCTGTTACTGTAGTTGACAGTGGGCTGGCTAGCTCCCTGCTGGCAGATGGTGCCAGGGTCTTCCGCTTGAAGAAATACACTAGGGCAGCTATGAACAATTCATGATGCTCCACTGTTGCTGAAAAGAGGATGGCAAATGTGAGGGTGTGAAATAAGAGTTTCTCTCTGATTAGAAGACTGAGCCACCCCTGTAAAATGGAGTGGCCACACTGATGACTGGTGGAGATTTACTTACTTGTTGCTTCATGACAAGCTACCTTCAGATTAATGATTTAAACAATATTTATTATCTCCATTTCTGTGGGTTAGAAATTCAGGTACAACTTAACTGGATGCCTTTCACTCAGAGTCTTTCACAGGTTACATTAAAAGTGCTCCCTGGGGCTGCCTTCAGTTCCAGACCTGACCTGGGGAGGATCTGATTCTGAGATCACTCACATGGCTGTTGGCAGGTGAGGGGTCCTTGCCAGCTACTGCTGGAGTTATCTCATTGACACATTGTCCTCTCCATAGGGTTACTCACAGAATGAGAGGTTGCTTCCTTCAGAGCAAGGGTTCCTAAGACAGAAAAAGAAAAAAGGAGAAGTAGGAGATGAGGGGCAGAAGCCATTGTCCTCTTGTAACCTAGCTCTGGAATTGACAGCCTATCAATTCTACTGTATTCTCTTCATCAGAAGTGAATAGAAGTCCAGCATACACTCAAGGGGAGGGGCGACACAAGGGTATGGATACCAGGAGGCGAGGGTCATTGGTGTCTATCTTAGAGGCTGCCTACCACAGATAGTAACCATATTTCATTTAAATGGATGCCAAAATTATTTCCCACCCTTCAGTATATGAATGTTATTGGCATGAGGTGAAATCGTTGTTTTGAGAAGAAACTGGTTGACTATATGGATCATAGTCTTACCCTTAGTGTATTGTTTTGATTAATGGTAAGTGGCTGGTGTGGAGGCAATGAGAGGATACGTTATTAATCATACAGATGTGTGAGCTAGAATCCTTGGCCCTATCTCAGGATGGTGGGAGACCAGGTGCAAATCTCTCACTTTATTCATCTGTGGAATGGGCTTGGCTATGAGAAATCTTCTTGGTAATCTTCAGCTAAATGGGTAGCATCAGGATAGAGTAGAGCTGCCTCTAGAAAGAGCTTGTATCACTTAATATCATGCCTAGGCTCCAGGCTCTTCACATTATAGGGCAAAATTTACTGCACATGTGAGTGTTTATATTGACTGTCAATACAAACAGTTTCATGAGTCATTTGCTAACTTTGCTTATGATTTACGAAAAAATGGTGATCAAAAGGCATATTGTTTTCCTAACATATTAGCTCCCTGACAGTATTTGCCAGATGATTAACTCCAAAAGGGGCTTTGTCCTAGTAGAATTTGTGTTAAGCAGCATCATAAAACATTAAAGTTGATAAGTACTTTGAGATCAGTATCCTCAACTCCTTCATGTTATGGATAAGGAGACAGGTCAGAGCTGAGAATGAACTAGAACACTAATTCATTGCTTAACTTATCATAAGCTACTGTGCCCATCAGGGGTGAAGGAATTAGGAAGGCAGAGGGAGAAAAAAGATGGCCTTACTTTCTTTGTAGTAATATGGAAAATCAGTTAGGTTGGGAGACCTTTTCCAAATAATACTTTTAAGTTAACTCCTATAGGGTTTATAGCTATATTTCCAGAAAGTAGCCAAAGTGTGAGATGTGCTCAGTAAAGGCGTATTGATCTTGATGATAACTGATCAATGGCAAACTGCCCACAGCAGTTATTAAGTGAGTGCTGGTCTTAATGGCTTCCAGACTCTGGTGAATTGCATATTCAGTTACTGTCATCCAGGTTCGGAAACCCATTACAGGGAGTAGATTGACTTTTGCAGTCACTACTGTGTGGTCTTCCTTGGGGGGCGGGGGGTTGTCAGGTTTAGGAGTGATTAGGAAATAAAAGTTAAAGGCAGTATACAAGGACAGCATGGGGAATTTGCACTAGAAGCAAAGAGGCATTAGTTCTGGACCCACTTTTATTTCAGAGGTCTAATTTGGGAATAAAAAAATCTCAGGTCCCAGTTCTGTACTGTAGTTTAATTTTGGGCAAACTACTAATGTGGGCTAATTTTTTTAATCTATAAAATTAAAGAATTATATCAATGACTCCCAATCAGCATTGATATCCTACCATTATGGAGGCAGGTGTATATAAAAATTTCTGAGATGGAGTAGGAAAAAACATGTAGATAAAAAAAAAATATGTAGTAGTCGGAAGAACCAACCTTTCTGATGGGACATAGATCATGCTAGTAGAGTTTCCAGATAGAAAATTGGATGGCATACATGTTTATTAAAGGGGACTCAGCTAGAAATACATTGAGAAACTTTGCCTAGATAATCTCCATTCCTTCCAGTCCTGAAGTTTGGTGAGTCATTGAATAGAGAGGGACAAGGTCATTCAAGGAAACAATGTTAGAACAGAGAAAGTACTGAGGAAGGAAGGGGCTGGCCCCTAGCTAAGAGTGGCCTGAGATAATGTCAAGATTGGACATTGGCAAGCAGAAACAAAGTTTTCAAACAAAGAATTTTGAAACTGGAGGCTTCCATTTACTGGAGTTCAAAGAAAATCAAGATCCCAACTCCAACTACTTTTCATGGCAGGTCTACTCTCGTCCACCAGTGTTATTTCCAGGACTAAATGTCACTTGTTAGGTTCCAAAGTTTATAGCCCAAAGGAGCTTAGTTTTAGAAAATGGTCCAAGAATGCATTGGTCTCCAATGTAAAGCCAAATTGAATTGTTATTGGCATTAACGTTGAATGGCAAAAAATATCACTTAGGTTATTAAATGTGTTTTTTAATTAATTATATTAGCACACCTATGTCTTTTGAAGGGGAAGCAAATAGAGCATTTTAAAATGACTTCCATTTTATTTGAAATGCCATCTATTTTATACACCCAGTAGCATTTTCAGAAAACTTTATTTTATTTATATATTGATTTATTTATAGTTCATTCTGTACTAAAATCTAAATTCTAGGTAAATGTCTGCAGCACATCAGAACTTTGGCTTAAGAATAGGAGGAGACTTGATCCAATCGTCCTCCCATAAAAATAATGGAGATGGTTTTCTATGACCAGAGGGTGAGTTCGAAGCAGTATTTTCTTTTACCTACAGCTGACTTAAGGGAAGGGAAGACAAAGTCTGATAAAGGAATAAGATGTTTATAATGGAAAGGGAAGGAGCAGAGTGTAGAGGGAAAACTGGGCTTGAAATGAGTGGTCTTGGATTCCAGGATCCATGGACAAGTCACTCACTAGATGCTGATCCTATTCCCGAGGCTCTCTGGCTATTAATTAGATTATTGCCTATAACTGCAAGTTTATAATATTTTTAGAAATTAGAGAAAATAAATGTATGTTCATCATAGGTTGTAAAAATACACTAATGTAACTATTCAGAAAACCCATCTAAAAATTCGGGATATAGACTTCTACTTTCTAGTCTTTTGCTCTGTGCCTATGTCAAGGTGGGTGTGGGGTGTGCGTGTGTGAGTGGTGCTTTCTAGAAGCAAAATTAGGGGAAAACAGTTTTGTAGTATAACTCATTCAATTAAATATGCCTCATGAGCACTTTTCATGTCTTTATACATAATCAGAAAACTTGATTTAAATTTTTATTAAATGAGTTTTATGAGATTATATTTGAATTTGTAAATGAATTTATTATATGTGTACATATATAGGTGTATGTGTATGGATGGTTGAATATATACATATTCATGTATATGTTCATTCTCTTCAGGTTGTTTCTGATTCTCCACAGAATTAATAACAGTCCAGTGACTGGACTGCGTTTGCAACTAAATATCTGTAGGTGGTCTGATAGGGAGGGGAAGGTATGAGGAGAAGATGTCTGGGAGTGTGGGTATACATAACTAATATATGTACTCTAATTTTTTTTTCCCACAATTGAATCTTTAAGAGTGTGGAAATTGCATCTTGTTGGATTTAGAGAACAGCTAGGCTGGTTACTATAGCAACAGTTTGAATTGGTTTAGGTAGTGGATTGAGGAGGCTTTCCCTGGATAGGACCATGCTCCTGGATGAGACTGGGAAGGCCATATTCCTGTGAAGAAGAAAGGACATTGTGGAAAGGGAGAAAAGATCAAGAAACCTCCTCTGTTGTAAAAGCCCTGTAACACTGAAGACCTTACAACTAGAAGTCTTAGAATTGAAAGAAATTAGAAAAGAATGTGTAAGGATCTGGAGCTCAGGCAGGTTAGAGATTCAGAGAAAACTGTAAGTAGAATTACTACATTTACAGTCTTACTAAGCAAGGTGTGATCATCTCTTTTGCTTCATCAGCTGTCACTCCTCTGCCCTGAACTTTATGGCCTGGTTTAAATTATCTACTTGTAATTACATTCACACCCCCTGCTCCCATGGTATGTCTTTCTCTTGTTGATTGGCCTGTTCTTTTTCATTTGTTCTTCCTGAATCAATCATATACAACACTTAAGAATCAACTCAAGCTCCATTTTTTATTCTTATTTATTATTATGTTCAATTAGTCAACATATAGTACATCATTAGTTTTTGATGTAGTGTTCAGTGATTCATTAGTTATGTATAACACCCAGTGCTCATCAGAACACATGCCCTCCTTAATACCCATCACCTGGTTACCCCATTCCCCCAACCCCCTCCCTTCTGTAGCCCTCAGTTTGTTTCTGAGAGTCTAGAGTCTCTCATGGTTTGTCTCCCCCTCTGATTTCTACCTGTTCAGTTTTCCCTCCCTTCCCCTGTGGTCCTCTGCGCTATTCCTTGTGTTCCACGTATGAGCGAAACCAGATGATAAATTGTCTTTCTCTGCTTGACTTACTTCACTTAACACAATCCTGTCCAGTTCCACAAGCTCCAGTTTTTAAGGAAGCCATACCTAACCTCCCACAATACCCTGTGTCTGCTTCTCTTAATTTTTCTACTGCATGATGATGAAATTTTGCCTCTGCATATATTTCTTTGGAACTTCTTGAAGGAGGGATTTAGTCTAGTTAATCTTCCTAATTCTGATGTCTAAGATAATATTTAGAATATTACAGAGACTCATTTATTTAATGGTGGAAGCACTCTTTCTACAATAAAGTTGGACACATATGAAGTAAATAGAAAATAATTGTGTGATAACTCAGTTAACTTAAATTTGAATAACTTAAAATAAATCAACTACCATAAGAGTGAATGAGGGAGGATTGCCCGATCAAATATATTTGATGGTTTTTTCCTTCTGGTTTTTGTTTGTTTGTTTGTTTGTTTTACCTCCCATAGAATAACTTTGCTTGGTTAGTTAAATTGCTACTGCATTAATTGAATGCCAGCTGACAGAGTTGTCACAGGACCCTGAAGAGTGCAATTCACTGCTAAAATGAGGCTTCAGGTAATGGCTGAGTACAAGTCCAGTATGGAAAGGTCACTTTTCCTAAAAGAGCGATTTTTTAATTTCTCTCTATAGCATTAACTTCAGTGAGTCACTTAGCTACTTTCTCATTTGAAAAATGAGTTATCTACCTTAATGAAGAAAACAGAGACATGTACATAGGTATCCATAGAGATAAGATTAATACACAGGTTGTCATTGGTATTTTCCCTGAATGACCTTTCAAACAGAATTTGAGAGTCAGTAGTCAGTCTTGTGAAAATTGTCACAAGAATTGCTGCACAATAGTTATTAGTTCAATAACATAATAAAATGGGTATTTCCTATAGACCATATTCCCTTATTTCATGTAAATCAGTTGTTTCACAGAAATGAGGAAAATATCTGTGGCTATCGTGGCAGCGCAGCTATACTAGAAATGTCCAAGAAAAATTTCCTCTTGAAAATTTGAACCATTATACCTCCATTTAGAAAACTAGGGCTCCAGTTTATTATATTCATGGGCCTGCCTTATATACAAATCTTCACAAAAGATAAAGGACTATAAGCATACCACTAAAGAAAGTCATCAAGCCATGAAGGAAGAGAGCTAGAAAGAAATGAAGAAGAACTACAAAAACAGCTAGAAAATAATTAACAAAATGGCAATAAACACATACCGATTGATAATTACTTTAAATGGACTAAATACTCCAAATAAAAGAGTGGCTGAATGAATGATAAAACAAGACCCATCTGGGGGCGCCTGGGTGGCACAGCGGTTAAGCGTCTGCCTTCGGCTCAGGGCGTGATCCCGGCGTTATGGGATCAAGCCCCACATCAGGCTCCTCTGCTATGAGCCTGCTTCTTCCGCTTCCACTCCCCCTGCTTGTGTTCCCTCTCTTGCTGGCTGTGTCTATCTCTGTCAAATAAATAAATAAAATCTTAAAAAAAAAAAAACAAACAAGACCCATCTGTATGCTGCATACAAGAGATTCACTTTAGATGTAAGGACACACACAGAATGAAAGTGAAGATATTCCATGCAAATGGAAACCAAAAGAAAGCTGGGGTAGCTATATTTATATCAGATAAAACAGACTTTAAAACAAGGACTGTAATAACAAACAAAGGGTATTATATAATGATAAAGGGGTCAGTCCAACAAGAGGATACAACATTTGTAAATATTTGTACACCCAACATTGGAGCATCTAAGTATATAAAGTAAATATTAACAAACCTAAAGGGAGAAGTAGACAGCAATACAATAATAGCAGGAGACTTTAATACCCTACTTACCACTTACATTAATGGATAGGTCATCCTGACAGAGAATAAGCATCAGCCTTAAGTGACGTTAGATCACATGGACTTAACAGATATTTACAGAACATTCCATCCAAACGGAACAGAATACACATTATTCTCAAGTTCACGTGGATCATTTTCCAAGATAGATTATATATTAGGCCACAAAACTAGTCTTAATAAACTTTAAGAGGATTGACATCTTACAAGCATCTTTTTCAACTAAAATAGTATGACACTAGAAATTACTCAAAAGTGGAAAATTCATAAGTATGTGGAGATTAATAACATGCTATAAATAACCAGTGGGTGAAAAAAGAAATGAGAATTCAAAAGATACCTTGATACAAATGAAAATGGAAATGTAGCATACCAAAATTTATGACTTGCAGCAAAAGCAGTCCTAAGAGTAATAGTGATTAAATGCCTACCTTAAGAAACAAAATTTTCAAATAAACAGCCTACCTTTACACCTCATGCAACTAGAAAAAGAACACATGAAGCCCAAAGTTAGGAGGAGGAAGGAAATAGCAAAGATTAGAGTAGAAATAAATGAATCAGAGACTAAAAAGCCAATAGAAAAGATAAATGAAACTAAGAGCTGATTCTTTGAGAAGGTAAAATTAACAAACTAGCTAGCCTCATCAAGAAAAAGAGAGGACTCAAATAAAACCAGAAATGAAAGAGGAGATGTTACAGTTGATACCACAGAAATACAAAGGATCATATGAAACTACAACAATTACATATCAACAAGTTGGACAGAGTAGAAGTGGATAAATTCCTAGAAACATACAACCTACCAAGACTGAACAGACTGGTTACTACTAGCAAGGACATTGAGTCAATTATCTAAAACCTCCCAACATATGAAGGTCCGGGACCAGACAGCTTCACTGATGAATTCTATCACACATTCAAAGAAGAATTGATGCTAATCCTTCTCAAACTCTTCAAAAACAGAAGAAGGGAGAACTTTCCCAAACATTTTATGAGGCTAACATTACCCTGATACCAGGACCAGACAAAGATGCCCCAAGAAGAGTACAGGCCAATATCTATGATGAACATAGATGCAAAAATCCTCAAAAGAATATTTGCAAATTAAATTCAACAATAGCTTAAAAAATCATACATACCATTAAGTGGGATTTATACCTAGGGATGCAAGAATGGTTCAACATCCTTAAATCAATACTGTGATACATCACGTTAACAAAACAAAGGATAACAATCACATCAGCTCAGTAGATGCAAATAGAACGTTGAATGCAAAATTCATCCTTTTTTTTTTTTAAGATTATTTATTTATTTGACAGAGACAGAGACAGCCAGCGAGAGAGGGAACACAAGCAGGGGGAGTGAGAGAGGAAGAAGCAGGCTCCCAGCGGAGTAGCCTGATGTGGGGCTCGATCCCAGCACCCCGGGATCACGCCCTGAGGCGAAGGCAGAGGCTTAATGACTGAGCCACCCAGGCGCCCCAAAATTCATGCTTTTGTGATAAAAACTCCCAAAAGTGAATATAGCATACTTCAACACAATAAAGGCCATATATAACAAACCCATAGCTAACCTCGTACTCAGCAGTGAAGAGCGGAGAGCTTTTTTTCTAAGATCAGAAACAAGACAAGGGTATCTACTCTTGCCACTTTTATCCAACATAGTATTTCAGGTTCTAGCCAGAGTAATTAGTCAAAAAGGAAGCGAGGGAGGGAAAGAAAGGAAGAGAAAGGAAAGAGAGGAAGACAAAGAAAAGGCATCTAAATTGGAAAGAATAAAAATGTCACTAATTTCAGGTGACCTGATATTACCTATAAAAACGACCCCCTTGAAAGCTGTTAGAACGAATAAATTTAGTAAACTTGCAAGATACAAAATCAACACACAGAAATCTGTTGTGCTTCTTAATAGTAATAATGAACTATCAGAAGGAGAAATTGAGAAAAATACTACTTAAATTGCATCAAAAAGAATAAAATAACTAGGAATAAATTTAACCAAGGAGGTAAAAGACCTGCATATTGAAAACTGCAAGACATTGATGAGAGAAATTGAGGAAGGTAACAAATAAATGGAAATGCATTTTATGCTTCTGCTTTGGAAGAATTAATATTGTTAAAATGCCCATACTACCCAAAACAATATACAGATGCAGTGCAATCCCCCTCACAGTTCCAATGGTATTTTTCACAGAAATAGAACAAACAATCCTAACATTTATATGGAACCACAAAAGATCCGAAATAGCCAAAGCAATCTTGAGAAAGAACAAAGCTAAAGGCATAATGTTTCCTGATTTCAGAGTATACTACAAAGCTGTAGTAATCAAAACAGTATGGTATTGACATAAAAACAGACACACAGGTCAGTGGAATAGAGTAGAGAGCCCAGAACTAAATCCACATGTATATGGTCAATTAATTTGTAATAGAGGAGCCAAGAATATACAAAGGGGAAAGGACAGTCTCTTCAATAAATGATGTTGGGAAAATTGAACTACTACCTTATACCATACACAAAAATTAACTGAAAATGGAATAAAAAAAATTTAAAGTAGAAACCCTAAAACTACTAGAAGAAAACATAGGTGCTAAGGTCCCTGATGTAAGTCTTGGCTTATGAGTTTTCAAATCTGAAGGCGAAAGCAAGACAAGCAACAGTAAACAAGTGGGATTGTATTGAACTGAAAAGAAGTTTTCAGCACACCGAAGGAAGCCACCAACAAAGTGAAAAGGCATTCTACTGAATAAGAGAAAATAATTGTAAATCATATATCTGATAAGGAGCTAATATTCAAAATATACAAAGAATTCATGTAATTCAATAGCAAAAAACCCAAACTATCCAATTAAAAAAATGAACAGAAGATCTAGACTTTTTTTTTAAAAGAAGACATACAGATGGCCAACAGGTACATCATTAATCATCAGGGAGTGGAAAATTAAAATCACAGAGATCACCTGACACCTGTTAAAATGGCTTTTATTGAAATGACAAGAAATAACAAGTGTTGGTGAGGATGTGGGGAAAAGGGAAATTTCTGAATTATTGGTGGGAATGTAAATTGGTGAAACCATTATGGAAAACAGTATGGAGATTCCTCAAAAAATTAAAAATAGAATTACTATCTGATCAAGCAATTCCACTTCTGGGTATTTATCTGAAGAAAATGTAGACTCTAATTCAAAAACATATATGCACCCCTTTGTTCATTGCATCATTATTTATAGTAGCCAGGATAAGGAAACAACCTAAGTGCGGCCATTGATGTAAGAATGGATTAAAAAAAAAAAATTGTGGTATGTGTGTATACACACACACATACATACATACATACACACACAATGGAATATTATTCAGCCATAAAAATAATGAAATCTTGTCATTTGCAGCAACATGGATGTGGACCACAAAGGCATTATGCTAAGTGAAATAAGTCAGATAAAGACATAATATTTGATCACTCTTTAGTGAAATCTAAAAAATGAATGAAAAACCAAGTTCATGGATACAGAATAGATTGGTGGTTGCAGGAGGTGGAGTGGGGATGGGAGAAATAGATGAACTTTTTTTTAGTTTAAGCTGAATAAAAAATTCACATAAACACACATTGTTTGATTTACCATTATTAAGATCTTGGCTATTGTGGATTTTTGAATATTTTGCACAACAGTAAGAAGAGATATATTAAATAAAAAGAGATGAAAATCTCTAGAAAAGCCCAAATATGCAACAATTATTACTTTCACAGACTTTACCAATAAAAATAAAGCACTTAAATGCATTGACGTGATCTAAATACCATCATTATAAATTACTTCCTATGTTCGCAGGCCTAAATATTATTCAAGATCCTGATTTAAAAAAATTACAGCCATGTGTCATTCTGAAATAAAAGTGTGCAGATGTTTGGGGTATGTTCACCAAAGCATGCAAAAATATTGCTAAAGTGTACTAATTTTTATTTAAATTGTCTCTCTACATACAACTGAGATATCCCCTCTATGAATTTTTACCTAAGAGAAAAGTCACCTTTCATGTGTTGTACTGGTCTGACTTTTTAATGCTCCCGGACATAACCTATCTTGTTTAAAAAATCCTGGAGAAAAGGTCCTCTTGCTTTGTTTTGTGGAACTGTTTGGTAGTTATCACATCAAAACTCCAAAGGCAGAAACTTTGGATCCTACTGACGTTTTTCTTCTCGGTTCATTACCTCCAGGGCATGGCTCTCCAGAGGTGGCCCTGGCAGGCCACACTGCCGAGTTTGCTCTGTGGCCTAACAGCTTGAGCATTAACCTTCTGTCCTGAGATTGTAATGTTCTTTCCTTCTTGGTGTCCACTTTGTAGTCTCTGTGGAATCTCCAATGTAGTGTGGCAATGGGAAACTCCAGAAAACTGCTTCTTGGTTTTTCTTGTATCCCTTTTGTGAATGTGCAGGCCTGGCTTCCACACAACACTCCTCTTGGAGGCCAGTGTCTGCTATGCTCTCAAATTTTCTAGTGTTTTACAAAGTCTGAGAAAACTGTTGCTTTATCTCCTTGCCAGCATTCAGGAAGGCCCTTTGGGTATAATATGACAAGACACAGCGTGACATCTAACCCTTGATAACCTCAAAGAATAGACACAGCTCTTTCTCAGTAGTTTGCTTCAATAAAATGGTTAGAAAATATTATACTTAAAGTTACAAATAATCTGTATGGGTAGAGGAAATTATAGTTAAATTGGTGGTAAGAATATTTTAAGGCTAATGAAGTGTTCAAGATGAAGTAATAATTCAGGTCTTTTTGACTTTTAAGAGTTCATCTATGCTAGAAGAAAACAAAGGGGTAAGCTCCTTGACATTGGTCTTGTCAGTGACTTGTTGGATTTGGCACCAAAAGCAAAGGTACCAAAAGCAAAAGTTAACAAGTGGGGCTACCTCAAACTAGAAAGCTTCTGTTCAGCAAAAGAAACCATGAACAAAATGAAAAGGCAGCCTATAGAATTGGAGAAAATATTTGCAAACCCCATGTCTGATAAGGGGTGAGTCTGGTAAATTATAAAAGGAACTCATACAGCTCAGTAGCAAAACAATGAATAACTCAATTTAGAAAAGGGAAGATAGACTAAATAGACATTTTCCCAAAGAGATAAATGCAGATGGCCAACAGGTACATGCAAAGGTGCTGAACATCAGTAATCGGAGAAGCACAAATCACAGCCAGAATGAGATACCACCTCACACCTGTTAGGATGGCTGTTATCAAAAAGCAAAACACACACGCACATGCAAACAACTGTTGGTGAAGACTAGGAGAAAAGGGAACCCTTGTGCACTGCTGGTAAAAATGTACATTGCTGCAGTCACTATGGAAAACAGTATGGAGGTTCCTCAAAAAATGAGAAATAGAGTTGCCATATGATCCAGCAGTTCCACTTCTGAGTATTTCTTTATTTTACTTATAACTTTATATCCTGGAGGACATGAAGTGAGTGAGGGTAAGAGGTAAAGTGTATTTTCTAATATGAGCGTGGCAGAAGAGGAAGCACATTCTTCTTTCTATTTCGTTGAACAATGTCCATGAACAGATAAAGGGCGCTACTTTGTGTTCAGCTGGGACCAAAGAAACTCAGTGTTCCAAGATACTTATTGACACTTACCTTCTCTCTCCATTGATTTCAGCCAATTGCTCATCTCTTAGTGTCTCCATCTACTGTTGTATTGACATAGCACCACAATTTACGGTTCCCAGCTACTTTGCAGCAATTTAATGGGCTAATTTTCATTCCACCTCAGGAAGGTAGGTTACTTTTAGGTGGACCATTTTACAGAAAGAAAAAGAGAGGTAATAGGATTATAGGATCGTTTGAGTCATAGTGTAAGTCTGATTTTAAAATGGAAAATTCCCCTCCCTGGAGCTTCTAGTGAAGACCAGTATGGAAATTTAATTTCAAATCTTAGAGTATGGCAATGTTAAGGAACTAAAAGTTAATAATCATTATGTATCACTCTTTGCCATTAATCTTTTACTTCTTTCCATATTCCCTGAGGATGTTACAAACATTAAGCTCCATTTAACTATGGAGATTTACTACCTTGGTTGTGTGAGACTGAGTCACTAAACAATAACATGGGATAAAGGCTTTTCTTCTTTTGTTACCTGATGGAATGCATTAGGGTGGAACCCCAGTGCTACAGAAACGCTTAAAAAAACTTCAAACCTTAGCATTTTTAATATTAATACTGGGCCCTAAGTAACAACAGTAGAGTCCATTGTGATCCCAAACTGGAAAGGTTTTAGGACTCATCCAGCCTCCTTCCTTCATTTCAAAAAGAATCAAGTCCAAACAGTTTGGAGGTGGTGCTAAGCCATTCTTTAGGGACTGTTCCCATTCCGAAACTGGGTAAGACTGAAGGCTTCTACTAAGTTAAACATTTGTTTGACCTTGGTTTATTCCTGAAGCATGAATCAGTAAACGATGTGTGATGCAAGGGTGAAGGAAGGTGGGCATGGTGCCCCTTTCTTTTCTTGTAGCTCACAGAGCACTCCGCCAAATTTGGCTATCTTGGCAGCATTTGCAGGGTGCGATGTCAGTTAGGTCTGAAAGATCTAGAACTACAGACTTGTTGTCACTTCCAAATTACAACAAATTTGGTGCTTTGCTTTGAAAAAGATCTGAAGTTTGCTTGTGGGTAGGATGTTGGAAGGGTTGCAGCCTGTGAGCTGTCGTGAAAGGGTGTAAGGAAAGTTCTTTGGAATCAGAAAATTGTAACATTCTGGGTGGGTGAGTGTGGCTCATAACACACATGGTGAACTGAGGTACTCAGTAGGTATTTTGGGTGCATTTTGTATATTCCTACACAGTTTGGTTCAGTTGGGTGCAATTTGCTGTGTTCATATAGTATTTCTCAAGGATGAAATCCTCCATTTGCAAACACAAAATTCATGTTATGCTCCACATCTTCCATAAAATAATCATTTGTACTGACACAAATTCATGTTTTCAAAACAAGCCTTAGAGCAAACCTGAGTGTGTATCTATGAGTGGCTATTCATAGACAGACCAAGTCATGAATCATTATACTTATTCCAATTCATTTAGCTGATTATTGGCAAAGCCAGGGGCATAACCTATAGTTCCAACAGTTGGACTGTCTTACCAGGTCACCATGCTATCATATCTTCTTTTGAATTCAAAGAAAAAAGTGCAGAATGTGAGCATGCTGCGAAAGATATAAAGTGTTCAGTGTAATACGTAACTAGAAGGGCCATGTGTCCTTTATACTGTTCTCATTGATAGGACAGCAATGTTTTTGCACCATTCCTCTTTGAAAATAACTTTGCTTAACTTATAAGAATCAAGTGGGCAGAGACGAATTAAACCTTGGCCAAGAAGGAAATGGGTAGAACTAGCAACAGGAAGTCATTCCTAGGATTAGAAGAGCCTAGTCAAGTGAGAGGTACAAAAAGGAAAAAGAGAAAACGGAAAATGTGAAAGACTGACAAAATGTGTCTAATCCTATGCAAAATTTGTATCTTTGTGAAGAAAGCATGTCTGGGTTGAGAGCTCTTGCCTTTTGGAGTACATCAAAATCCCTGAGGAAGTTTTAGGAAAACTCGGATATCTGGGGTATAACCTAGTCCTACTGATTTGGAATTTCTGGTAGTGGGGCCCAAGTATGTGTATTTCTTAGAGCCAGGCAATTTTGGTGGGCCTTTTGGATAAGAACCATGAGAAGTAGAAGTTGTGTCACCTGAGGCATCACCTTGCCCCTCAGAACCTTGGTTTCTGGGCCCAGCACCTACCTTGCTAACCACACAGCCTGTTACAAGGATTAGTCAAGAAATGTGAAACTAACTTACAACCTGTGAAGCACTATATAAAGCTAAAAAAAAAATAGAAAAAAAAATCCCGACCTAATTTGTAAATATTTTATGGGCAACATGGCCTCATAGTCTAACACCACTATATAAAACTAATTTGTTCTTGATTTCCATTAATAAAATGCAGAATCAACCAAAAACAGTCTTTTTTGAACAAGGGCTATCTCTTTCACTGGCCTAAAGTCATAATTGTTGAATGACCCGTGAATCATGATTGCAGTTATATATCTCAGGTGGTCAGAGTGTATATACCAATGATTTTTTAAAATGTATTTTTTTAATCCCTTAATTTGTTAATTACCCTTTCTCCATAATACTTGTGTATTATTAGCTGAGCAGTTATAAGCAGAAGTTTTAGAAAGCATTTGTGTATTTCCACTTGCTTTTGTGCCTCTTCCATAACCCACTGGTCCCTGGGAGAGGAGGAGACACATGGAGCTGCGCTAACCTGGAAATATATGAGTAAGTCAGCTGGACTATAGATGTATGAGCAAGCCTTATACAAAAACTTATAGCAATGGAGCCCCACAGATGTATGAGAAATAAATGTATGTGGCTGAAATTTTGTGGTGGTTATGTAGCATGGTTGTGGCAATAGCTAACTAGTGTACTTTGAGAATATGTGCTCTTGCTGATTTCTAATTCAGGAAGTCGATTATAGGAAGGCCAATCATTTGAGTCAAAGATAAAGCAACCTATAATATTCATATTAATTTTTAATATAATTTAACGAGTAATACATATACATAACCTGTCGGTTTACAAAAAGTTTCCATTCTTTTTATCTTTTTTTTTACAGCTTTTTAAAAAATTCCAGTGTAGTTAACATACACTGTTATGTTAGTTTCAGGTGTACAGTGTAGTGATTCAACAATTCCTTATATTACCCAGTGCTCATCAAGATAAGTGTACTCTTAAGCCCCTCCATGCATTTCACCCATCCCCCTTACCACCTCCCCTCTGGTAGCCATCTGTTCTCTGTAGTTTTCTGTCTCAGTGTTTTTTGGTTTGTCTTTTTTTCCTTTGTTCATTTGTTTCTTAAATTCCATGTATGAGTGAAATCCTACGATATTTGTCTTTCCTGATTGACTCAATTCACTTAGCATCTGTCCTCTGGATCCATCCATGTTGTTGCAAATGGCAAGATTTCATTCTTTTTTATGGCTGAATAATACGCCATATCTTCTTTATCTATTTATCTGTCAATGGACACTTGGGCTGCTTCCATAATTTGGCTATTGCAAATAATCCTGCAATAAATATAGGGACTCCTATATCCTTTCAAATTAGTGTTTTTGTATTCTTCGGGTAAATACCTAGTAGTGCAATTACTGGATCATAGGGAAGTTCTATTTTTAACTTTTTGAAGGACTTCCATACTGTTTCCCACATTGGCTGCACCAGTTTGCTTTCCCACCAATGGTGCACGAGGGTTCCTTTTTCCCCACATCCTCACCAACACTTGTTGTTTCTTGTGTTGTTGATTTTAGCCATTCTGACAGGTGTGAGGTGATATCTCATTGTGGTTTTGATTTACATTTCCCTGATGATGAGTGATGTTGAACATCTTTACTTGGGTCTGTTGGCCATCTGTAGGTTGTCTTTGGAGAAATGTCTGTTCCATGTCTTCTGCCCATTTTTAATTAGATCATTAGTATTTTTGGTGTTGTATAAGTTCTTTATATATTTTAGATACTCTCTATTGGATATGCCACTCTTTTTTATATTTCTTTAATCCTATCAATTCAAAGCCATAGGCAGGATAGATTTTTAAGCTTTCTGTGTCCCTCCTCAGTAACTCATGTATCCTGACTCTTCAAGATACATCAGTTTTTCAGTCTTACCGCCTAACCCCACCAGCCTTACCAGAATAGTCAAAAGAGTTTTATACCAATGCACTGGTACAAGGAGCAAGTATTCACCTAACAGAGGTCTTACAAATGTGTGTATTTTAGGTGGTCCATCATGTGGTCACACTTCTACACCAGTCAGCTCAAAACCTAGATGGATACACACACACAAAGAATGCTGAAACAGGTAATTCCTAATTCCTAATATAGCATCGTAGGTTCACAGTCACTTGTACCAACATAAAAATGGCCAATATGTATGAATGAATTGCAAAAAATTTTTGGTAGTTTGATGACATAAATATGGGAATGAGAAAATCCTTTGTAGATTCATAATATAATTTCCAGCTGGAGAAATAAAAGGAAAACAATGCCAGCTCTCTAGAACTGAATATTAGAAGGAAATTTCGGTCAGATACTCTGCAGGTCTCACTGAAAAGTAAGCAAGAGAATCAGGAGTGGTTCCAACCTTAAGTTTTGGACCTGCATAAGGGACAGATATGACACCCAAAAGAATGTACCTATTTCAAATATAATAGATGCAGGACCAGCACCTACTGACCTCAAGACTGGCCCTGTATCCACTGGCCTAACTAAGAGACTGTGGCAACCACACAGTTTATGGAGGAAATTTGATTGAAAGGGAATTTTCCAGAGAGGCAGTATGAGACACAAGTAAGTGGGTGGAATGTTAAGAGACTATGTTTCTGGTTCTGACTCTGTCACACATTCCTATGTGATGCTGGGCAAGTTACTCAATTCCCAGTGTATATCTTTGGTCTCAACTTAAATATGAAGGCATTGACTAGGACAGGGATGATAAATGGGCTTTTCCTAGGGTGGTGAGTTCTTCTGTTTTAGCAAAGTCAGAGAAAGTGGTGGTGTGGGTGTTTTGCCTTTGCCATGCCTACAGAGTTAATTTTTGAGATACATTCCTACTTCTGTGATAAACTGTCCTCTCTGAAAAGTAGTCTGTTAATTGTTTTTAGTATTACAGCTGCACAAGCAAACTTTAAAGGCCAGCATTTCCCCCAACATTCCACTAACAAGATCAAAGTCAGGTGGGAATAATGCAAAGAAAGTATTTTCCTGTGCTGATGGATTGCGCAATGAGAAGAAAGTCAAAATAATCCATCTCCATCAGCTTCTCAGGCTTCCTCTGCTCTCACACTATTTGTTTAAAAACTATGCTGACCTACCACAAGGAGCTGCTTTAAGAATCAGGAACTACTGATCACCTGAGCTCCCTGGAGGAAAGGCCAGAACCTTAGGTTTGCTCCTCTATTTTTCCAGCTAGAGCAGATTCTGTATGTTTTAAAAGTGATAGTTGTGATGTAGCTGCTGCTTTGATATGGTCCTCAGTGGCCCTTGCAACAAACAGTAGCCTTGAACATCACTCCAGGGAATAGAAGGAGCAGGGAGGTCAATGCATGGTAATGTCCAGGGTAATGTGTCAGCTCATAAGTCTTCAGAATGCCCTGCTGCAAAAAACAGCTGCAGCTTGCAAATGTCTGAACCCTGAGCTTTTTCTGTCTCCTTGTTTTGTCCTTGTGTGAAAAACTGTAACTAGATCTATTTCTGCTTGGCCTCAAAAGCAACCCATTTAACAAGTAGGTCCTGGGCCTGCCAGGTATTTGAGAAGAAATGCAATGTATCAACACCCTGCAGTATTTCATCTTACAGAAACTCAGACTGGCTTGTTTTCAGCCTCACTTGCTCTGTCTCTGGCATTGGGTGTGCTGCCCTATCCCCTATTAGCGTGTCATTAGTGCCATTAATGAAAATCCGGTTTTACACACTGAAAAGTGATCTGAAGCAGTCTTGAGGAAATGCTATAAAGGCTGCCCCTGCTGTTAGCAGGAGCCTTTGGCACACCTGCAGTTTTGACAGGGCTCTTAAAAAGTTCTCTCCCCCTGGAAGAAGGGAGGTGCAACAGTATAAATAGTATAATAAATAGTACAAATAGCTTCATTCCGGGGCTGTGAAATCCCTCCTCAGCATCTATATAAAGCCCATGCAGTCTGTGATGAAAAAGTAAAATGTTAAGGTTTTGTAGTTTGAGGAAACTGGTCATTAACCTTAGGAACAGGAATCGTATGCCAACCCAGCAGTATTAAACAATCCTCTGTGGCATTTTCCTCAAGCAAAAGTAAAGTACAAGCTGCTAATTGAAAATAATCATCTGTTTACTAATAAACTCAAGTATAGACTCTAGTGTTAGGGAATCTGTTTTATACTGTGCAGTATATGGAAAGAAGGCAGAGCCAGTAATTTTAATTCAAAGACTCAATGTAGAATTGCTCAGTGAAATTAGAAAGTTGAAAGGAAAAGTGATGTCATTGAAAAATACTCCTATATTGAAGTAGAGGAGGTGGAGATGGTCCCTCAACGTTCCCGTGTGTATAAAAATAAGGTACAGTTCTGCACCTCCTTAGACCGGCATCTCAGACATTTGGAACTGTGGCCATGAGAATGGAGAAGAGAGAATGGGTCCTTTGAGACATTGATGAAAGGCAACCAACATGATAGGAATAGGGTTGTTCTCCTTTTGTGTTGCTGCTCATGGGACTCATGGGTCAGTACAGCCTGAGACAGAAACGCAGAAGCAAAAATGACAAGTCACTGTGATCACGAATTAACAAAGTGATGCAAGGAAGACAAGAGTCACTGATGCTGCCAAACTTTTCAGCACTTTCATCCTGATTGGAAGCCGTAGTGTGAATCTTCATGGCTGCTCCTGTGACTGTGTCTCTGCCAAGTGGCCTGCTATCCAGGGTTCTTAGGCAAATTGTTTAGCCTCCCTGGTACTCCGTTGTTTCATCCGTGATAAGAATAATAAACTCAGAGTATCTCACAGGACTGGTATGATGAGTAAATGGGATATCCTACCTCAACAAATAGACAGATGTGACACTTTTCCATAGTACATATTTAAGTAAAGACTTTTCTAATGACAGCTTTGCCACATTGGTGGCAAAATGGCAATATGTTTGATAACCTGAATGTGTACAAATCTAGGGAAAAATACTAGGACTTACTAAATAATATATCATGATGGTTAATCCTAGTTCAAAAATCAGATGGGCATGGGTTGAAACAAATCTGAACTTTATCAGCTGGGTAACTTTATACATGATGATAAATTTTTCTAAGCCTCAGGTTCCTTTTCTGTAGAATGGGATGATAATATCTAATAGGACTAAGATGTTATGCACACAATTTAAATTTCAGCTCAGTGACTTGCACAAGGAAATGCTCAATAACTTTTTATTATCTATCTAATATAAAGTTATTTGTGTATATAATTGATTTTTAAAAGACATTTGAATATGGATAAAACCACAGCTTTAGAGCTGTATTGAATATTGAAAGAGTATTTAAAATTAAGCCTAATACTACAGGAAAAAAAAAGTCTTACACTAATAGATCCATAAGTCATCCCTTGAAGAAGGAAAACCAAATAAATCACAGGAGAAAGTTGGGTTTTTGATCTCTCATGAAGTAGTAGTATTTTCCATTCCCTATTTAAAGACCTTCTTAGTAGATACTTATCTAGTTATTGCCTGGTGGATATTTCCATTGATACAGAACTCATTACATTGCAAGTCATCAGATTCTGTTTTTCAGTAACTCCTGTTTTAAAATGGGTTAATCTTATGTTCTCCCCAAATAAGCTTACTTCTTACTTTCACATTTGTGACCCAGTTTCATATATGTTAGCATCCTGAATCAGTCTAAGCTCTTATCCATGACAACTATTCACATATTTGAAGTCCTAAGAGAGATATTTCCCTCCTAGGAAGTTATAATGCAGCTTATAAAGCAGTGGGGTAGAACAGTGATGCTCTTTACCAGTTCCCTTTCCTTGTGGTAAACACAACTAGAGGTTTGTGGGGAGGGCTCTCTCTCCCTGTTCCTGATATTGGGGCTTCATAGGCATGAGGGAGTATTTCCGTTCCAGCTGGTAAGCAAAAGTCAACTCTGCATATTCCTTTGGCGGGGGGTCTTTCCAAGGTCTAGATTTAAAGAGAAGTAGTAGGAATTCTGGCTATGACCACTAGCAGGATTGACACTATAATCTGTAGGGCTTGTTTTTCAGAATGACTAATAATTTGAAAGTGTTGATGGCACAACATCAGGACTCTATGCAGGTACACAGGTCTAATGCCCATGAAGCTGGCCTTGGCTGTTAAAGTGATTCTTTTAACTTAATTTTGTAAGTTGTGAACTTTAATATTTCCATTTCTATCCTAAACCAATGTGTATTTCTTACTTGGCTATAAACTCAAGTCAGCTTCAGAAGGGAGAGGTGTGGTTTGTCAAGTCACTTGTAATCCTAATAGAAGCAATGATTATCTCTTCAGAATCTTCTTTTTCTGTAGATTAAGAAAGTTTTGATAATTTAATGGAATATAATCCTTTAAATGGATACTCATGCTCTGTGATATGTTAACAATTATAATGCAGTGAGATAAAAAGCAAAATACAACATGAAACATCAAGTGATTTAGATTACTTAATTCTACGGACACAGCTTCTAAGAAATGCTCACACAGTAATGGTAACAGTTGATATATTTGGGTGATAGAATTATGAACGTTTCTTTTCTCTTGTAAATGCCTCTGAATGTTACAAAATTTCTAAGTAAACTTGAAGCTTTAAGAACATATAGTCTGAAATCCTCAAAGCAGAGAAAAAAAAAGTCTCAACATTAAATAAGTCATAACTCATGAGGATGAAAGGGTCTACTAACCAGGATGAATTGCAAAACATGCATCCATTAGTATATTGTGGTGAAGTTTTGGAATGAGAAAATGATAAAAGCTTCTAGTATTTGGAAATTGGGAACAGGTTTATGCAAGGAAGAAGAGAAGTAAGTAGATTGCTATATTTCACAGGGCTGTTTTCAGATAGGAAAATAAGTATACACAGTTTCAAGTATGGATCAATTCAGAAGTCTTATCACACCTAGACTTTGTGTAAAAGATATGGTACTGAATATGATCCAGGATAGAGACGGATGAATCCAGTGGTTGAAAAATGGAATAGCAAGGAACTTGCTATTGTTGTTCTCTTGTCGAATAGGAAGGAATTTTTGGGTGAGTAAAATCTTAGCTTTCTGAAAGATACAGTTTAGCGGTCTGGTAGAGTCACTGAAGATGCTGGCTCTAGATCCATACTGCCAGGAGAAAGGTCAGTCTCAGTTGAACTTGGGTACATTACTTAACCTCATGATAACTGTTTTCTCATCTGTAAAATAGGAATAGGAGTTTTCCTCCCACACATTCCTGTGAAAATCAAATGTATTAATGTTGGATGTAGATTAAATAGCTAGAGGAATACGTAGCCTATAGTAAGCAAAAAAAATTTGGTCATCATATAGGTGGTAGTATGGCCAGAGGGAGAAGAGCTGAAAGAAAGTTTGCATCTTCTCCAGGGGAGGATATTGAAATAGATTAACTCTAGACCATGTGTTGTTGTTGTTTTGGAAATCAGTGGTGATATATGACTAGAATAATGTATCCTGATGACATTGAATTTATTCCAGAAATGCAAAGTTGGCTTCATAGTTAAAATTTCAATGAATCAGAAAAGAAAAAAAAAAAAGGATAATCATTTCAATTGATGCAGATAAAGCTTTAAATAAAAAATTCACATCTAACGATTAAAAGGAAACCATTAATAAGCTAGGAATAGAAAGGGACTTTTCCAGCTAGCTTTAGTGAGATATAATTGACATATAACATTGTGTTAAGTGAAAGGTATACATACAGTATGATGATTTGACATGTGTATGTTGTAAAATGATGACCGTAGTAAGGTTAGTTAACACATCCATCATCTCATATAGTTACCATTTCGCATATGAGAGTGGGGAAATTATTTAGGATCTATTCTCTTGGCAACTTTCAAGTATACAATAAAGTATTTTTAACTCTATTCACTAGGTTGTGCATTAGATTCCCAGAACTCATTCATTTTATACTGAAAGATTTGTGCCCTTGGCCAGCATCTCCCCCATTTCCTTTACCCCCCCAGACCCTGAAAACCACCAAACTACTCTGTTTCTATACGTTCAACTTTTTTAGATTCCACATATAACTGAGATCATACAGTATTTGTCTTTCTCTTTCTGACTTATTTCATTTAGCATAGTGCCCAAAAGGTTCATCTATGTTGTTGCAAGTGGCAGGATTTAGAAGGGAACTTTTAAAATCAGAGTGTGGTATGTATTACAACAAACAGCATACTTGATAATGAAAATTGACAGCTGAATTCGTAAAAACTGGAATAAAACAAGGATGTAGTCATGGACTAAAAGTCCTAGCCAAAAATTACATGCATACATACATACCAAAAAAATTTATTTGCAACTAACATGATTTTGTACATAGAAAATCCAAAACACTGTACTGACTCTTGAGTTTTAATGAGCAAATTTAATAAGGTCACCAAATATAAGGTAAACATAAAAATCAATTTTGTGGATCTTAGGAATAAATAATTGGAAAAGTACATTTAATTAAATGGCATTAAAAATCATAAAAATATCATATGCCTGCAAGTATATCTAATGATAGGCATGAAAGATCTCTACACTGAAAACTATGTGAGATACTATTGACAGAAAATTTAAAAGGCCAGATAGGCCATTCTTATGGAATAGAGGTATAAATATTTAAAAATTACCAGCTTTCCTCAGTTTGATATAAAATTTGCAAATGTCTTATTTTTTTAAAGAGTTTATTTAGAGAAAGATATGAGTGGGGGGAGGGACAAAGAGAATCTCAAGCGGACTCCACACTGAGCATGGAGCACAATGCGGGGCTCGATCTCACAACCCTAAGATCATGACCTGAGGCAAAATGAAGAGTTGGAGGCTTAACCAACCGAGCCACTCAGGTGCCCCATGAATGTCCAATTTTAAGCAAAATTTTGCTGGAGCTTTTGTGTACAGAATGATGAACTAATCATTTAAAAAAATTTATGGGACTTGAACTAGATTAACCAAATTATTTTGAACAACAAGCTGGAGGACTTAAACTATTAGGTGTTAAGGCCTAATATAAAATTATAGTAATTAAGATATAGTGGTATTGGAATCAGGTAAATCAGGTAACCAATCAAACAAATGAAGCATGAAGAAATGAGAAACTGCCCAATACATATATGGTCACCTGATATATGTCAAAGGTAGCACTACAGTGTTGTACTGTTTTTAATATATAAAGTTGTATTTTTTTTCCTATATTCATATGGGGGTAAAACTGTCTTGATCCCTACTTCACACCATACATAAAAACACCTCCATAAAGATCGAAAACCTAAATGTGAAAGGTAAAACATAAATTCGTAGGAAAATAACAACAGAACATCTTTATGATGTTGTATAAGCACAGATTTCTTAAGCAGGACACAATTAAGCTATTTAAAAAATTGATAGGGGCACCTGGGTGGCTCAGTCAGTTAAGCATACTACTCTTGATTTTGGCTCAGGTCATGATCTCAGGGTCTTTAAGATCAAGCCCTGTGTCAAGCTCCACACTGGGCATGGAGCCTGCCTAAGATACTCTTTCCCCCTCTCCCTCTGCACCCCCCCTAAAATTTTTTTTAAAAAATTGATATATTTAATTTTAACATAATTCATCTTTTAATCAAAGGAAACCTTTAAGAAAGTGAAAAGGCAAAGCAAAAATGAAGTTATTTTTAAGACCTATTTCCAGCAAGGAACTCATGTCCAAATTATATAAAGAACATCTCCAAATTACTAAGAAACTGGTGGACAGGCAGTACACAAAAGGGCAAAAGACTCAGATAGTCCCTTCACTAAAAAAAACAAATTATCAGTGAACACATGATACTGAGTTTCATTAGTTATTAGGGACATCCATTTAAAACCAAAATTCGATAAAAATGCCAAATGTTGGTGAGAATGTTCATGAGCTGGAACCCTCAAGCACAACTTGTGTGTGTAAATTGATAAAACTTTGTAAAATTGAGAGTTTCTAATAAATATAGTCATAGGGTAGCAATTTGATTACTATGTATATACTAGAAGAATTGTATACATATCTTTAAAAATATATACATGTGATGATTATAGCTGCACTATTTGTAATACTTAAAAATTGGAAACAACCCAGCTTCCCATCAATAGTAGGAAGGATATATAAATTGTGATACATTGACAAAATTGAATATTATATAGCAGTACAACTCTAGGAATTAAACTACATACAACACTGTGATAGAATCTAAAAAAACCCATAATGTTCAGAGAAAGGAGCCAGAAACAATATGCAGTGTTTCCATTAATAAAAAGTATGAAGTAATAAAAATTAGCATTTGGTGTCAAATTCGAGAGCGTTTAATCTCAGTGTAATGACTAAGTGGTGGCATGGAGGTCTGGTGTGCTGATCACATCAGTGATTTGTGAAAATCCATCAAGCTGTACATTTATGATTTCTGTATTTCTTGAAAGTATTACTTCAAGTAAAAGTTTATGAGAAAGCAAATTTTTTCATATATGCATCTATAGTCATGATAAACAAAAGATATGCAGAATTCTACCCTGAAAACTAAAACACATAATTTAAAAAATATACTATGTCCATAGCTCTAATTAGAAGAAATAACAGTGTAAAGATGTAAGTTCTCCTCAGAAAACTTATTAATTCAATGTAATCTCAATCAGAATCCTGTGTGTGTGTGAGAGAGAGAGAGAGAGAAAGAGAGAGACTGGTCATACTGACTCAAAAACTTATATGAAAATATGTCAACCATAATATTTGCTGCATATGAAATTCTCTAAAAATTCTGAAACTTGAATATAAAATAGATGATATAAAATATCTGTGAATCTGTTCTGATATAAATCAATGATTTAATAAGTACATTGGAGAGAATAGACAAGTCACTGCAGAAAAATTCTTCTCAGTGCCTCTGTAGTGTTCCTCAAAATTGTCAAGGTCATCAAAAACAAGGACAGTCTGAGAAAGTGACACAGCCAAAAGGAGTTTAAGGAGACATGTAATGGGGTATGCTAAATGGGATCCTGGAACAGAAATAAGACATTAGGTTAAAAACGGAGGCTGTCTAAATAAAGTATAGACTTCAGTTAAAAGTAATATATCATTATTAGTTCAGAAGTTGTGACAAATATACTGATACAAGATGTTGGCAGTAGGGGAAATTGGATATGAAGGATATGGGAAGTCTCTAATAGCTTTGCAACTTTTTTGTAAATCTGAAACTATTCTAAAATAACCTTTCTTAAGCATTGCTAAGGTAGTAAAGATGAATTTAGGAGAGAAAATAAAAGAGGTATAAACCAACAAGCATGAATTATAGATCATATCTCTGATGTAAGTAGGTGGTTTTGTCTGGTCTCATTCATTTGTCTACCATAGTAATGCAGTATGTTAATAATAGGGGAAATTGGATATATGGGAACTGTATAAATATTTCTAGCTTCACACTTTTTCTGTGAATGTAAAATTATTTTTTTCTAAAACTGTTTGAAAATGTTTATTAAAAATCAAGTCAGGATGCCTGGGTGACTCAGTGGGTTAAGCGTCTGCCTTCGGCTCAGGTCATGATCCCAGGGCCCTGGGATCTAGTCCCCTGTTGGGCTCCCTAGTGGGCAGGGAGCCTGCTTCTCCCTCTGCTACTCCTCCTGCTTGTGTGTGATTGCATGCTCGCACACGCGTGCGCTCTCTCTCTCTCTCACACACAAAAATAAATAAAATTTAAAAAATCCAGTCAGGAATAAGCATTTTTTAAAAGGAGCAGTATTTACTCTCACCCTGGCAGGTCTGCAGGTTGATCAGGGTGATTCTGCTTTAGACTTAGATTTGCAAGTCAGGTGGGCCAGCTTTGATTCACCTGTTTTGATGTATTTCGAGCCCTGGCTGGATGGCAGCATCTACCCAAGATAGGTTCTTCTCATGACAGTGTTAAAAGTGCAAGAAAAGCTAACTAAACAAGCATGTCTGAAGCCTTTACCCATGTCGTTTATTTGCCAGAGTCCTGTCAATAAAGCCAAGTCATATGGCCAAGCCCAAAGTCAATGAAATATAACCTGCCATCCATGAAGCTGTGGCAAGGTATGGATATATAATCCTTTAAGAGAAGAACAAGTAATTCAGTTGACTACAAAATACAGAGGACCAAAAATACCCATGGCAATCTTCAACAAGAAGAACCAAGCTGAAAGATTTGTTCTATTAGATATCAAGACATATTATAAAACACTAAATATTAAAACTATATCATGTTAACACAAAGACAAATATTCCACTTGAATAAGGAGTCCAGAACCAGATTTACTTATTATAGCACAGGAGACACCAGAGAGCTGTGGTAGAGAGTTACCATAGAGCATTCACCATTACAGGTGGATTGTGGATCTAATATAAATGGTAAATGAATAAAGCTTCCAGAAGATACCATATGCAAACGTCTTCATGATCTTTTGGTAGGCAAAAGATTTATTAAATAGGACATCAGAAACACAAAATATGAAGATTGAGTGTGGTGAGAACGTGGTTTTGGGAGGTACGTTTGGTTTACTACTTGCTTAGTTAAATATGATTAAATATTTTTAAAGTAAGAGGTCAAGTTGTTTTTATTTTATTCACTCCAATTTCCCATTTAGTTTATAATATTTACAATTGTGAATTTTATTGCTTGAGGTTCAGTGTGTAAATGGATGTTATATGGCCATGAGTGTGGTTGTTAACTTGGCATAATTTTTAGTCAACTTCAAGGAGGGTCTTGAGAAATAAACTAATAATTAAAAATTAGGGGAAATTTTAGATGTTTGATATAGGTCCTTTTTTGATGTTTACTGAATGGTGGATAACTTAGTTTTTCAAGAAATAGCCTTTGGTCTACCCCATAACACAGAGTTCTCGGTTAAAAAGCCTACTGCTTTGAGTCTCTTATGACATTTTCCATTTTCTTAGAAATGTTGATGTCAACAAATTTCTGTAATTTCTCCATTTCTTTAGATAATGACAGTTCCTTATTTCTTAAGAAACAGTTCCCTATCTCATTTGAGAAACCACAATGGAACGTTTTATGAGTGTAATGAGGTCTCCATAGCAAAAGACTTACTGCTAACAAATCTTTGTTCAGCAGGAACCAGACTGCCAAATTTCTGAGATGAGAGAATTACAGTATTTGATTTCTAGATTAGCAAGGAATGAAATTGTTCTTTTGTTTTCCTCCCTTTCTGAACAATGCCAGCATAAGAAGTTTTGCAGTTACTATTGATTTTCTGTTCATTCCCCATCTCACAAGAAGAACATGAATGTTAAAAAGCAGCGGAAGTCTATCTAATCATATTTCTCCTCACCAATCACAGCACCGTCTTCAAACCCACTAAAATCTGACTGTCTTCTAATAGTTTCCTAAACTAGAAAGTCTCTTAAATTAGAGACTCACATCTACCACCACAGCTATGAAGACATGAAGACATCATGACTAGTTAATGATTCATAGTTTTTTTTATCCTTACCTGTTTTTCACATGAAAACAGATTTTTATCTTTTCATGGTGGGCCTGGCAAAACACTTCTAGTGTGCCTGTGTTTGAGAGGTTTTGTCATAGTACAGGTTCTCAGTGTAGTTAGTCATGCAATGAAATAATACTTACTGTGTGTCTGTATGGGTACCTGTTCAAGTGAGATGCTACCATTAATAAAGGCTAATGGGAGTGCCAGATAGTAGTATGCCTTTACCTTCTAGTTTGTGAAGAATGATTAAAAAAAAAAAGTCACATACTTTATCATGTTGTCATTTTCACTAATAAAGTCTGGGGTAGAGATTATTTGTCTCTACCTATATGCAGTTTTCTTTCCTGGGCATAGGAAATGTTAGATTTCCGTGTTCCCCTGAAGTCGGTTGGCCTTATGACTAATTCTAGTCAGTGAAATGTGAGTAACAGTGATCATGGCACTTCTGTGCAAAGGCAGTCTACTAGTTAGTTATTGCTGCATAACAAATTACCACAAACTTCATGGCTTAAAATAACACACACTTACCATCTTAAAGTTTCCGAGGGTCAGGATTCTGGGCACAGCTTAAGTGGGGCCTCTGCTTCAGAATCTCACAGGGTTGTAATCAAGGTGTCAGCTCATCTGAGGAAAGAACAGTTTCCAAGTTCACATGGTAGTTGGCAGCATTCTGTTCCTTGCAGGCTGCCAGACTGTAAACTTTAGGGTCTTTTTTGTTTCTTTTTTGTGGGTTGTTTGTTTGTTTGTTTTGCTGCTGTTAGCCAAAGGCTGCCCTTGCTCTTTGCTTCATAGCTCTCCATATGACTGCTTATGACATGGCAACTTGTTTGTTCAAAGCCAGCAAGGGAGAGAGTCTCCTAGCAAGACAAGTTAGAAATCTTATATAATGTAATCACATACATGAAATGATGTACATTTCTCCACTTCTGTCATATTCTATCAGAAGCAGGTCTCCATCTTCTCACACTCAGACAGGAGCACACAAGGGAGGGAAACAGGAGGCAGGGATCATGGTGCTGTCCACCATAAGCAGTATAGTTCCCTGCATGATGCTCCAGCTCTCTCTTCTCTTTCTCCAGTAACCCTGCATGATGGCTGATAAAATGGCAGAAACAAAGGTGGAAGCACACTGGATTCCCAGTTACCACTTGGAATGGGATTGTCCTAAAATGTCACCTCTCCCACAGGGGATTTTGGTTAAGCAAGAAATTTGAGAACTTTTATAGTCTGACTTTAGAGAGAAAAAGAAAAGGAGAAAAAAAAATACAAAGTTAAGATGAGTTGTTGAAAGAGAAAGATGAGGGGCACCTGGGTGGCTCAGTTGCTTTGAGTGTCAGATTCTTGGTTTCCACTCAGGTCATGATCTTACGGTTGGAGATGGAGCCCTGTGTTGAACTCTGTGCTCAGCTAGGAGTCTGAGATTCTCTCTCCCTTTCTCTCTGCCCCTCCCACTCATGCTCTCTCTCTTTTTCTCTAAAATGAATAAATATTTAAAAAAATGAAAAGATGAAAACTATGAGGGTGGACAAGCACTGAGTCAAAAATGTTGGAAATTCAAGGAGAAGCTACTAGAGAGAAGATTGAAGCTGATTGAATTCAGTGAGGAAGATTGATTAATGTAAAGCAAATACTTGGGGTGCCTGGGCAGCTCAGTCAGTTAAGCATCCATCTCTTGATTTTGGCTCAGGTCATGATCTCAGGGTCGTGACATTGAGCCCCATATTGGGCTTTGCACTGGGCATGAAGACTGCTTAAGATTATCTAAGATTATCTCTCTCTGCCTCTCCCCTCCTACTCTTATGCTTGTGTGCTCATTTCCTCTCTCTCTCTCTCTCAAAAAAACAAAAACCTTAATGTAATGAAATTCCATATTATGTAAAGAATTAGAAAAATAACTTATGAAATAAGCTAAAAGAAATAACGTTAATACATGAAGGTATTTGTGGTGAATTTTATACTTTGATGGTACGTCAAGGTCAAATCTTTGGTCATAAACCATTGCATAACATCCAGTACATTAAGTTCTAGAGGAAAAACAAAAACCTATTGTTCAGAATACCATAGAACAAGAATAAATTTTTGGTTTAAAAATATAACTTTGATATAATTGTATCAAGATCACAACTTCATTCTGTGATACAGAAATCTCAAACTCCTTTTATACTTCAAATCCTTGAAAAACTGGGCCCTAAATTAGTGGTTTACAAACTTTGACTCATCATCACCTCATATTACCTGGAGAGCGAGGAAACATGCGGATTTCTGGGCCCCACCCCCAGGGATTCTGATTTAGCAGGTCTGGTTCAGGATCTGATTTCCCACAGTTCTAACAAGTCCTAAGAAGATGCTAATGGTTCATGGCCCACCATTTGAGTGTGTTTGCTCAAATGGTTCATATGTCAGATTATTAATAACTAAAGTTTTTCTGTATTCCTGAAGAAATTATTAGTTAAACTTACACCAAAATGTCTAATGTGGTTCAAGGGGCATAGAAGAACAAAATAATTAATGAATTTGGCTGGTTCCCTAGCCATGTGACTTCAAAAATACAGATTTTCAAACTAAAGGAATCAAGCAATTTTACTTTTATAAGCTCCAGGGAGGTAGATGAAATTACCAGCACATTTAAGGAACTTGATAAGTATTCGTGATGAGTGAAAGACAGAAATCATGATTTGAAATAAGCATATGAAGAATAGCCATAAAGATGAGATAATCTAATCTATTTTGTGTTCTCTTTAATAACAGTATCATAGTTTGTTTGCAAATATATCCCCAGTGCTTCAACACCCTTTGCAATGTTACTTTGAAATTCTTTCCATCGGGGAATGGAATTTATTTTCACAAACCTGCCTCCTTCCCTCTACCATGACACTAGATATATCTGGGCTGGTCTTGTGACTTTGCCTTGGCCAATAGAATGCAGAGGAAATGTTTTATTTTGAGCCTGGAACTCAGGAGGCTGGTACTTTTACTCTCTCTCCTAACTCTTCCATCACCATGTGAACAAGCTCAGACCAGCACTGCAAGACAATGAGAAGCAATGTGCAGTAGAGGTTAGTTGTCTGAGACAAGGCCATCCTAGATCAGCCTGTAGTCAGGCAATGCCTAAAACATGAGAGAGTCCAGCCAAAATCAGCAGAGCTGCCTCCCCAACACACAGATGACCACAGACTCATGAGTGGGACCAGACAAAACCAGAAGAATCTCGTACTTGAAATAAAGAGGACTGACTATAATAATGCTTATTGTTTTGTTTCTGAGTTTTATTTTCCCTCTTAAATCCATCTTTGCCACATTAGCGTTTTGAAAATAAATTTTTTGTTTTGGAGTATTTTTAGGTTTATAAAACTGTTGCAGAACTAGTAGAGTTCCCATATACCTCACATTCAGTTTCCGTGATTGTTAACATTTTACACTAGCATGTACATTTGTTACAACCGATATACCAATAATGATACAACATTCTTATCTAAATAAAGTCTGTACTTCATATTTCCTTAATTCTTACCTAATGTCTTTTCTCTGTTCCATGATCCCATCCAGGATACCACTTTACATTCTGTCTTCATGTTTCCTTGGGCTTCTTTTGGCCATGACAGTTTCTCAGACTGTCCTTGGTTTCTATGACCTTGATAGTTCTGAGGAGTACTACTGAAATATTTTGCAGAAAGTTTCCCATTGGGATTTGTCTCATGTTTTTCTCATGATTTGACTGGGGTTCTGGATTTGGGGGAGGAACACCATAGAGGTAAAGTACTATTCTCCTCATATATCAAGAGTACACAGTATCACTGTGGATGTTAATCTTGATCTGCCTGAAGTAGTGTTGATCAAGTTTCTCCGCTCCAACCATATTTTTCTCCTTTGTATACTGTGCTTTCTGGAAGGAAGTCGCTATGAAAAGCATACACTTAAATAGTGGGGAAGTTATGTTCCAGTTCTTTTAGGGTAGAGTATCTACATAAATTATGTGGAATTATTATACATGAAATTTGTGCATTCTCCTCTATTTATTTATATTCAACCATTTATTTATATCAGCACAGAATCATGGATATTTTATACTTCAGGTTATAATTCTATCCTACATTATATGTTATGGTTGCTCAAATTATTTTAGCTTTGGACATTGGGAGCTCCTTTAGTTGGTTTCCGTGTCCCATTAGTGTACCCCATCATTGTGGGATTTTTTTTTTTTTTTAGTACTTTGCTGTTTTTGTAATTGAAGATGCTTCAGACTTACTGTTTCCTGCCCTAGTTCAAGAATCAGCAGTTTCCCCAAAGAGACTTGATTCTGTTTTTTTTCTTCTCTCTTTACCCACCCTCCCTTCTTCCCTTCTTTCTTTCTTTAGATTTTTTTTTTAATTTATTTATTTGAGAGACAGAGATTTGTGAGGAACCAGAAAAGGCCCCGAATCGCCAAGGAATTGTTGAAAAGGAAAAACAAAGCTGGGGGCATCACGTTGCCGGATTTCAAGCTATACTACAAAGCTGTGATCACAAAAACAGCATGGTACTGGCACAAAAACAGACACATAGACCAATGGAACAAAACAGAGAACCCAGAAATGGACCCTCGGCTCTGGCAACTAATCTTTGATAAAGCAGGAAAAAACATCCAGTGGAAAAAAAGACAGTCTCTTCAATAGATGGTGCTGGGAAAATTAGACAGCTACACGCAAAAGAATGAAAAATTGACCACTCTCTCACACCATACACAAAGATAAACTTCAAATGGATGAAAGACCTCGATGTGAGATAGGAATCCATCAAAATCCTAGAGGAGAACATAGGCTGTAACCTCTTTGATATCGGCCACAGCAACTTTTTTCATGACACATCTCCAAAGGCAAGAGAAACAAAAGATAAAATGAACTTGTGGGACTTCATCAAGATAAAAAGCTTCTGCACAGCCAAGGAAACAGTCAAAAAACTAAGAGGCAGCCCACGGAATGGGAGAATATATTTGCAAATGACACTACAGATAAAAGACTGGTATCCAAGACCTACAAAGAACTTCTCAAACTCAATACGTGAGAAACAAATAAATCATAAAATGGGCAGAAGATATGAACAGACACTTTTCCAATGAAGACATACAAATGGCTAACAGACACATGAAAAAATGTTCAAAATCATCAGCCATCAGGGAAATTCAAATCAAAACCACATTGAGATACCACCTTATGCCAGTTAGAATGGCAAAAATTGACAAGGCAGGAAACAACAAGTGTTGGAAAGGATGTGGAGAAAGGGGATCCCTCTTACATTGTTGATGGGAATGCAAGTTGGTTCAGCCACTCTGGAAAACATTGTGGAGGTCCCTTAAAAAGTTAAAAATTGAGCTACCCTATGATCCAACAATTGCAATACTGGGTATTTACCCCAAAGATACAGACGTAGTGAAGAGAAGGGCCATATGCACCCCAGTGTTCATAGCAGCATTGTCCACAATAGCTAAATTGTGGAAGGAGCAGAGATGCCCTTCAACAGATGACTGGATTAAGAAGATGTGGTCCATTTATATAATGGAATATTACTCAGCCATCAGAAAGAATGATTCCCCAACATTTGCAGCAACGTAGACGGGACTGGAGGAGATTATGCTAAGTGAAATAAGTCCAGCGGAGAAAAACAATTATCATATGGTTTCACTCATTTATGGAACATAAGAAATAGGAAGATCGGTAGGAGGAGGAAGGGAAGAATGAAGGGGGGGTAAACAGAAGGGGGAATGAACCATGAGAGACTATGGACTCTGGGAAACAAACTGAGGGCTTCAGAGGGGAAGTGGGTGGGGGATTGGGATAGGCCAGTGATGGGTATGAAGGAGGGCACATATTGCATGGTGCACTGGGTGTTATATGCAAAAATGAACCATGGAACACTACATTAGAAACTAAGGATATACAGTATGGTGACTAACATAACAGAATAAAAAATTATTTAAAAAAAATAAGCAAAGTTTTTGTTGGATAAAAAAAAAAGAGAAAGCATGAGCAGGGAGGAGAGGGAGAAGCAGGTTCCCTGTGAGCAGGAAACCCTATGTGGGGCTTGATCCCAGGACCCTGAGACCCTGACCCGAGCCAAAGGCAGATACTCAACCGACTGAACCATCCACGTGCCCATCGCTCTTTTTTTCTTCCTTTCTCCCCTCCCCCCCCATTAAAAACCATGATCCATGTTATAGATGTTCTCATTGTTAATGAGTGTCATTGCTTCTAGGATTTCTTAGTCTACAGATACATAAAATGTATGCATGTATACTAATCTGTATATTTATAAATATCTTATGTAATGATTTTTCTTTATATTAAAAATGAATTCATGCTGATGTCTCCAACTCTGATGTATGGCCACAAGTATCATTTTAGTTTTCTTCTCTTTCTTCCCTTTTATCTCTCATTCTAACAGTGAGAAACATGCCATTCATTTGTCAACTAGTGTAACATCTGCCACCCATTTATGTAGTTGCTCATTTTCAGCATACATTAATAGTGGTTTCAGAATTATTAGCCCACACTTTGTGGGACATGACTTTATGAACTAGGGTGTATATATGCACAGTTCCTTTTGTTCTTGGTCTTATAGTCTCCACTCATTTTCAAAGTTACATAGGTCAGCATCTCCCTCACTGCCAGATGCTTCTTGTTTTTAGTCACTGAGTTTTTAGAGTTATTTGTTACACTATGATAGCTAGCTGACATAGAGGAGGAAGCAGTAAAGATATTTGCAGGTCAGTTATATGAAAGTAGTTTGAGGGGGCGCCTGGGTGGGTCAGTCAGTTAAACATCTCATTCTTGATTTCGGCTCAGGTCAGGATCTCAGGGTTGTGAGACTGAGCCCTGCATCAGGCTCTGTGCTGGGTGTGGAGCTTGCCTACGTTTCTCTCTCTCCCTCTACCTCTCCCTTCCCCGTCCCTCTCGAAAAAAAAAAAAGTAGCTTGATATATTAAAAGTAGTTAAAATATGACTAAATATCTGTAGTAGAATTAAACATCTACTTAACCTTTAAAATTATAGAAAGATTGAAATCTGTTACAATTTTGAACACATGTTAGGCATTCTAATTGGATTCTTTTTTTGACATGAGAAAAATGTAGAATATTAAAAGCTATCATAGTGATAGATACATGTCATATGTGTTTATCCGAACCCATAGAATGTGTAACACCAAGAATGAACCCTAAAGCAAACTATGGTCTATGAATGAGTTTGAAGTATCAGTGTAGGTTCATCACTTGTAACAAATTTACCACTCCTGTGGATGGTGTTGGTAATGTTGGAAGTTGTGCATGTATGAAGGGGTATCTGGGAAATCTCCGTACCTTCCCCTTGGTTTTACTGTGAAGCTGAAACTGCTCTGAAAAATTAAAGCCTTAATTAAAAAAAAAATCCTATATACGTCTAGGTATATATTTCTAATAAATCGAAGTAATTAAAATAGAAAACGACATTGTGATGTACACAGGGCAGGCATAATTGTTCCATTTTTCATTAAAGAAACTGAGACCAAAGAGATTAGAAGCAAATACACTATTAAAATATTTTGCAGATAAATCTGGGACTTCTAAATATGAAAATTATCAGGGACGTCTTGGGTACAATTTTGTGTCATTCAGATATCTAAAAACAAGCAACTGTATCATCAGTCCTGTAATGGAGAACAAATCCCAGCTCTCCAATTCCATCCCCCTCTATGGGGAAATAATTTGGAGGCTCAGTCGTCTTAATTTCCTGGTTGTCTTTCATGTTTCCTTTACCTCAAGGTCCTTAACTGTTATCACACTCAACACGAATTCAACAATTATTCTGTCACTGTGACTCAAAAACTGATTAATTTCTTGCTCTAAAAAAAAAATGCTCTTAGTCTTGAAAAAAATGCACTGGCTAAATTAAATGAAACTTGAATTTAAAAATATTATTTCAGTAGTTTGTTATCTCTAAAAGAGCAGTGCAATCAGGGAGTCATCTAGGGACCTGGTAAATGCAAACTTAACTAAAGAGCCAAATATAATACTCAGTTTATTTTACATACTAATAATCTTAAAATATCTTTGCTTATGAAATCCCTAAAAAAATGGAAAACTTAATGCGTTTCATGCATTTCAAAGTTAACTCTTAAATTGTTCAGCCTAAGTTGAATGAGTTGAAAAAGACATAGAAATCATAAGGAATTACATATGTTTTCTAAAAGAAATTGAAATTCTAGAAATGAAAGGTACAGTCTCCAAGATTAGTAACTCATTGGATGAGTTTAATAGCAGGACAGGAGAATAGCAAGTTAGCAAAGTGGAAACTAGGTTAGAAAGAACAATCCAGAAATAAAGCAAAGAGAGGGAAAAAGGGTGGTAAGTAAAGAGATGGAGAGAGAAAGAGGATACATCAAGAAGGCTTATGATGTATTTAATTGAAGTCCTAAAGGGAAGGAATGAGAGAATGGGACATATAAACTATTTGAAGAAGTAACAGTTAAAAATTTAAAACATCAGTCTGCGTATTCAGGAAGTTAACCAATTGCAGGCAAGATAAATAAGAATGGTTTCCTATATATATCATGAAGCAAAACAAACAATAATTAAAAAGCAAGAATAAAATATTATAATGAAATAGAAGTGGAGGAAAGTTTATCTCCTTCAAAGGAAAGCAGGCTTTAAAGTGATTCTTCAGTACCAGTATTTGGCCAGAAGACAAGGAAAGGCCTGTCCTCTCAAGATTCAGTTGTCAGCAAAATCATGTATCAAGCAGTAAGGCAATATTGAAAGATTATCAGACAAAAACTGAGAGAGTTTCCTACCAGTGGACCTGCACTAAGGACATTAAATATATAATATACTTCAGGAAGAAATAAAATGATACCAGGGCTCAGTGATGGAATAGAAAGAAAGTGGTAAATATGTGGCTCCTGAAAACAATAGTTGGGGATTTAATATATATGTATATGTAATAAAAATTCACAATAACATCATGTAAAAAGTAAGAATATATAAATAGTAAGAATATGTTCTCTGAATGAGGGTAGATGTGTTGTGGTAAGTTAAAGATGCATGCTTATTTTTTTAGGGTAACCACTGAAAGACTTAAAAGACAGTGTGTTTAAGGTATCTATCATTGTGTAACAACATTACCACAAACTTAGTTGCTTCAAACAATATATTTTATTTCATAGTTAATGTGAGTCAGGAGTTCAGGCATTGTGTAGCTTGGTTCTCTGCTTCAAAAAGATGAATGGTTTAGATTTTAAAAATGAATTAAAAACCAATATATATTTCTAAAATATGAGAACATGAAAAAGATGAAAACAAAGGATGTGAGAGATATGCCTTGCAGTCATTAACCAAAAATCAGTGTAGCTCTATATTTATCAGAAAAAAAAAGTGGACGTTAAGATCAAAAACACTTTTCGAAATCAAGAGAGTCCCTTCTTTTTTTTTTTTTCTTAAGATTTATTTATCTATTTGAGGGCGCCTGGGTGGCTCAGTCAGTTAAAGCGGCTGCCTTTGGCTTGGGTCGTGATCTCAGGGTCCTGGGATTGAGCCCCACATCGGTTTCCCCGCTCAGCGGAGGGCCTGCTTCTCCCTCTCCCTCTGCCTGCTGCTCTGCCCACTTGTGCTTTCTGTCTGTCAAATAAATAAAACCTTTAAAAAAAAAAAGATTTATTTGTATGAGAGAGAAAGAGTGAGCGAGCAGGGGAAGGGGCAGAGGAAGAGGGAGAATCCAAGCGGACTACCCACTGAATGCGGAGCCCATGATCCTGAGATCATGACCTGAGCTGAGTAGTAAGGAGGGCACGTATTGCATGGTGCACTGGGTGTTATACGCAAGTAATGAATCATGGAACTTTACATCAAAAACCAGGGATGTACAGTATGGTGACTAACATAATATACTTAAAAAATATTATAATTAAAAAAAAGTTGAACACTCAACTGACTGAGCTGCCCAGGTGCCCCAAGAGTCCCTTCCTAATGATAAAAATACTTGATTCACTAGGAAGGTAAAACAGTGCTAACTGTATAAAAAAAAAAAATTGACAAAAATCACTGAAGAAAATAAGAGAAGTTCATAAACCTATTTAGAGAATAAAATGCTCTTCTGTCAATAATTCATAGAAGAGGCAGGCAGAGAACATGGAAGAGGGGCACAGGGATTAATGCACCCGACCTCATAAATACGGAACATGTAGTCAGCAACTGCAAAATACCCCTTATTTTCTAGCATTAATGGAACATTTACACAAATTGACCATATTCTAAGGCGTAAAACTAATCTCAACAAATTTCAAAGCATATCAATTGAAGAATGTTCTCTAACAAAAGTAGAATTAAGAAATCAATGAGAAGGGGCGCCTGGGTGGCACAGCGGTTAAGCGTCTGCCTTCGGCTCAGGGCGTGATCCCGGCGTCATGGGATCGAGCCCCACATCAGGCTCCTCCGCTATGAGCCTGCTTCTTCCTCTCCCACTCCCCCTGCTTGTGATCCCTCTCTCGCTGGCTGTCTCTATCTCTGTCGAATAAATAAATAAAATCTTAAAAAAAAAAAAAAAAAAAAGAAATCAATGAGAAAAAAAGAAATCAATAATAGTATAAACAGAATAATTTAGAAAATAATTTACGTGTGGATAAGAAAAAAGCCTACACAATTTTTTAAGTTATTTTAATTCCAGTTAACATTCAGTGTTATATTAGTTTCAAGTATACCTATAATAATTCAATAGTTCCATACACCACCCAGTGCTCATCATGACAAGTGCACTCCTTAATTCCCATCAGCTATTTAACCCATCCCTCATCCCTCCTCCCCTCTGGTGACCATCAGATTGTTTCTTTAATTAAGAGTCTGTTTCTTGCTTTGTCTCTCTCTATTCTTCCGTTTGCTTGTTTCTTAAATTCCACATATGATTGACCTCATATGGTATTTGTCTTTCTCTGACTACCTCACTTTAGCATTGTAATTTCTAGCTCCATCCATGTTGTTGCAAATGACAAGATTTCTTTCTTTTTTATGGCGCATATACATATATATATATATATTCCATTATATATACTATATATCATATACATAATTTTATTATTTATTATATACAATTATTGCATATTGTATATTATATACAATTATTGTATATTGTACAATTATATATGATTGTATATAATTATATATAATACAGTACACACATGCCACATCTTCTTTATCCACTCATCAATTGATGGACACTTGAGGTGCTTCTATGTCTTGGCTATTTTAAACGCTTCTATAAACATTGGGGTGCATGTATCCCTTTGAATTAGTGTTCTTGAATTCTTTGGGTAAATACCCAGTACTGTGATTGCTGGAGCATAAGGTTGTTTGATTTTTAACTTTGTGAGGAATCTCTGTACTGTTTGCCAGAGTGGCTGCACCACTTTGCATTCCCACCAGCAGTTGCAGGGGGGCTCCTTTTTTTCCGCATCCTCACCAACGCCTGTTGTTTTTGGCCTACACTTTTATTTTCACTCATTTCTAGCTAAAACTAACCATATATGTTGGTTTTGGATATAGGTGACAACAGGATTTACAGTCCCCGTGACCGTCACATATAGAAATCATAGATCTTTCCTTGTCATATTACTATTATTACAAATTTCTCCAAATCTTTCACACTCATCACTTCTTTGAAATTATGAAATAATTAGATCCGGTACTTCATCCTTTAAGGTGTGACTAAAGAAGGACATACATGACTATATCTCAAATGTGTTAATTTTTATGTATGTAGGTAGCTTTAATTGGTTTCCCTTAGTCTTATCTGTTTTACTTTACACATTGAAATCCTTATTCTGAAAAAAGTTCCATGAGTAGGGTCCATGATTTATAAAAGATCAAGGACTTCTTTATGTGAATGAGTCTTTATGCTTTTTCTTGTGGGTTTTGCTTCCTCCTCTGCTGTCTGCCTCTTCCTGTAGTCTTATACCACAGTGTTCTCCAGTGTTCTAGGAGCCTGTCCTCTTAAGAAAAACAGGTGGAATGAGAGAGGGAGAGAGAGAGACATGGAGAGGGAAAGAGATGGACTCTGCTCAGGATTCTCTGATTTACTAGAAGGTTCATAAATCAGTATGAGGATTTTCAGAAGGGCAAATGGGGATATGAGTGGTAGCTACCAAGGGAAAACAGTAATTGAACAAAAGATCGTGTGTGTGTGTGTGTGTGTGTGTGTGTGTGTGTGTTAGTGTGTTAGAGAATGAAGGAAGGAGAGGCAGGGAGGGAGAGAAACTCTGAGGTAAACAATGTAATTTCTCCTCTGGGATATCTCCCATCACTGATAAAACTACCACAACATCACAATATGCTGGGTGTGCCTGCATTTCCTCAGGAACCTGGCAAGAAGCTGATTTGTAGCAAGCCAGTCTGGCAAGAGAGGTCAAGCAGCATGAACTGTTATGGGAATAGAGGAAGGAGTTGGCCTTGGTCAAGTTGTTTAATTTGAAATGTGAGCTTAATTGACCTCTGCCTACAAGAGTCGGGACGTTTCCAACCAACATGCCCTCTTAAGTGTAAAATACAGAGAAGAAAGCTACTTACTTGAATAATATAAATAGAATCTATAAATTAACTGTGACATAGTCACACAGCGGAATGTTAATATAGTGAGAACAAGCTAATGGCAGCTCCACACAGTAGTGTAGATAACTCTCACAACACAATGTTGAGGGAAACAAACCAGACACAAAAGAACCCAAACTGTGTGATTCCATGTATTAAAGTCCTAAAACAGAACTAATCATTGGTAATAACATTCAAGGTGGGGTTTACCTTTGGAGCCAGCCCAAGGGTACTTCCGGGAACAGGTGACATCTGGCAGTTGGCTACACAGGGGTGTTGAGAATACAAAAATCCATTAAGTTTTATGCTTATAGTGTATACTGTCTTCAATATTTAATATTTAGCTTAAAGTTTAAAAACTGGAAGGAAAAATGACTTTGTCATGAATGAAGTTAATGCATCAAACTCCTGTTCTGTTTTTCTGCCTCAGTTCCTTTACTTTTCAATGCTCTTGAGGTAAGGAAAGATAAGTCAACTTGGAGGAATAAAATAAATGCAGGGAGAAGAGTTCTTTTGAAAGAAGGGGGAATTATTACTTCAAGGAAAATAATCAACACGCAATTAAATTAAACAGATATTTATCAAGCACTTACTAATACCAGACCTTGTTCTAGGCCCTTGAGATATATTGGAGAACAAATCTTATGAAGTTTCTGCCCACATAAAATTTACTCTCTAATGGAGAAGGGTGGGGGTGGGCAGACTATAATGAATAAGCATAATAAATGTGTAAAATACATTGTAATTAGAAGATAATCAGTACTTTGGAAAAATAATAGGTAATAGTGATCAAGAGTGCTGAAGAACTGGTTATACGTTTTAAAAGGTGGTGAAAATCTAATGTTTGAACAAAGACTTGAGGACAATAATAAATGATCTGTGTTCTTCCTGTCATTTGATTGTCATGAAAACAAATTACTTTGTGACCCTTGGGAATGCTTATTGCTCATCCAACCTCAGAATGATCAAGGCACACAACTGAGTCAGTCTTAAAATGTTACCCAAGCATATGTGAGCCAAATCCCTGGGGTCCTAAGCAATGGTAATAAAATTGGCCAAGATATAGATCCTTGTCATTTTATCTGCTTTGTTACAATTTGTTTCCTGTGCTTGCTTTTTATCATTAACTGAGCCTTCTGAAATTTTTTTTTAAAGATTTTATTTATTTGACAGAGAGAGCTAGAGAGCACAAGCAGGGGGAGCAGCAGCAGGAGAGGGAGAAGCAGGCTCCTCGCCATGCAGGGAACCCGATGTGGGGCTTGATCCCAGGACCCCGGGATCATGACCTGAGCCGAAGACAGACGCCTTACCATTTGAACCACCCAGGTGCCCCTGAAACTTTTTTAGATAATGGGAATGTAGAAAGAGAACTTGATGTGAGTGTTTCTCAATATAGTTTGTAATTTATTAACAGATTGCTTGATACTGTCAGTTTTTTTTCTTTTTATATTTTAAATACTTATTTTTAGAACAGTATTAGGTTCACAGTGAAATTAAGAGAAGGTATAGGTTATTTCTATAGACCTTTTCCTTTCTCATCACGTGCATGGCCTCTGTCACTATCCACATCCCACACCAGAGTAGGAGAGTTGTTAGAGTCAATGAATCTGTAGTGATATATCATTATTACCCAAAGTCCGTGGATTGTATTAGGGTTCACCCTTGGTATTGTACATCCTGTGGCTTTTGACAAATGTATAATGACATGTATCCACCATATAGTATCATACAGGATAGTTTCACTGCCCTAAAAATCCTTTGTGCTTTGCCTATTCGTCTCTCTCTCCTTCCATCTTAACACTTGGAAATCACTTATATATTACTGTCTCCATGGTTTTGCCTTTTTCGGAATATCATATATTGGAATCATCCAGTATGTAGCCTTTCAGATTTGCTTCTTTCACTTAATGCATATTTAAGTTTTCTTCATGTCTTTCCATGACTTGACAGCTCATGCCTTAGTACTGAATAATATTCCAGTTTATCCATTTACCTACTGAAGAACATCTTGGTTGCTTCCAAGTTTTGGCAATTATGAATAAAGCTGCCATAAACATGTGCCATAAAGCATGCACATTTTTGTGTGGACATAGGTTTTCAACACATTTGGGGAAATACCAAGGAGTTCATTGCTACTGCTGGTATGTATAGTTTTGTAAGAAACTTCCAAACTGTCTTGTAAAGTAGCTGGACTATCTTGCATTCCCACCAGCAGTGAATGAGAGTTCCTTTTTGCTCCACATCTTCTCCAACATTTGCTGTTGTCAGTATTCCCAGATTTCAACCATTCTAATAGGTGTAGTGGAATCACATTGTTGTTTTAATTTGCATTTCCCTGATGACATATGATGTAGAACATCTTTTCATATGTTTATTTGCCAACTGTATATTTTCTTTGCTTAAGTGTCTGCTTAGGTGTTTTGCCTATTTTTAAAATAAAGTTGTTAGTGTTCTTAGTGTTGAGTTTTAAGAGTTGTTTGTATATTTTGGATAAGTTATCAGATTTTTTAAAATATTTTCTCCCTGTCTGTGGCCTATGTCTACTCATTCTCTTAATATTGTCTTCCACTGAGCAGAAATTTTTAACTTTAAAGAAGGCAAGCTTATCATGGGCGCCTGGCTGGCTCAGTTAATAGCGAATGAGACTCAAAAACAACAACAACAAAAAACACCCAAGAAAAACAAAGTCACGTTTATCAATTATTTCTTTCATGGATTGTGTCTTTGGTGTAGTATCTAAAAAGCCACCATCAAGCCCAAGGTCATCTAGATTTTTCTCTTATATTCTAGGAGTTTTATAGTTTTGCAGTTCACAGGGAGGTCTGTGATCCATTTTGAGTTACTTTTTGTGAAGGATGTAAGGTCTATGTTTAGATTCACTTTCTTTTGCAGTGAGCATGTCCAGTTGTCCCAACACCATTTGTTGCAAAGACTGTTTTCTTCTCTGTTGTATTGCATTCACTTCTTTGTCAAAGATCAATGGACTATATTTATGTAGGTCTAAATCTAAGCTCTGTTCTGTACGTTCTGTTACATCCGTTTATTTCTTTGTTCTTTCACCAATACCACACTCTTGATTACTATAGTTATATAGTAACTTTTGAATTCAGATGGCTTCGGTTCTCTGAGTTTGTCCTTCTCCTTCAATATTGTGTTGCCTATTCTGAGCCTTCTACTTCTCCAAATAAACTTTAGAATCAGTTTGTCAATAACCAAAAAATAACTGAGATGTGGATTGGGATTGCATCGAATTTATAGATCAAGTTCAAAGGCGTCTTTATAATATTGAGGCTTCCTGTTCAAGAACATGGAATCTCTCTTAGTTTTTTAAAAAATTTCTTCATCACAGTTTTGTAATTTTCCTACATATATCTTGTATTTATTTTATTAGACTTTCACCTTTGTGTTTCATTTTTGGGGGGTGCTAACGTAGATGGTATTGTGTTTCTAATTTCAGATTCATTTGTTCATTGCTGGTATATAGGAAAATGATCGACTTTTGCAGATTAACCTGCTATCCTAAAATCTTGCTATATCACTTATTAGTTGTAATAGGGGTTTTTTTGACAGTTATTTCAGTTTTTCTACACAAATCATGTCACCTGTGAAAGGACAGGTTTAAATTTCTTTCTTCCCCACCTGTATACTCGTGTTTTTATATGGTCTTTCAAATAGTAATAAAGAGGGATAGTTTAAATTAATTTTTTAGGCTTTCTGAAGTTTCAGAGATTATCTCAATCTAATACATTAATACCTTCCTTATAAAAATATTGATTGAATTTACCACTTATCCTACAACTCATTGCTCTAAATTTGATCTAACTTCTCACAGCTTAGAAAAGGAAAATGCGTATGCTTCAGGTGTAACAAGATGTTAAATTAGAAGTTTCATCTAATGTTGCAAGGTATGTTTAATATTTTCCAAGTGGAGTGCCATACTATGGACAAAAATTTTAAAAGGAATGATTTGAGAACCATATAATATCTTTTGAATCTGTACAGAAATAAGAGGTAAAGGGCCCCGTGTTTGGGATTAGTGAGGTTTCTTTAGTGAGAATTGCTGTTGTGGGGGAAAGAGTGAGGAGACACTTCCCTAACTTTCAGATCAACTGAGAGTTGCTGCATCAGGACCACTTGAAGAACTTGGTGTAAGTGTTGGTCCTTCGTGGTAAGAAAAACAGAGTGGGGGTGCCTGGGTGGCTCAGTTGTTGAGCGCCTGCCTTTGGCTTGGGTCATGATCCTGGGGTCCTGGGATCGAGCCCCGCATTGGGCTCCCTGCTCAGTGGGGGGACTATTTCTCTGTCTCCCATTCCCCCTGCTTGTGTTCCCTCTCTTGCTGTGTCTCTCTCTATCAAATAGATAAAATCTTAAAAAACAAAAAACCCCACAGTGACTGGAGTCTGACCTCATCTAAATATTCTAAGCTAGGAGTCTGTGGTTTTCATATAAGGAAGGAAGAACAAGAAGGAGTGAGTTGAGGACCAAGTTTAGGAAATTACTCCCATTGAAGGTGGGACAAAGTGGGACAAAGGATGCATATGTCTCCTATGATCCATAAATGGGTTACTCCCAAGGATGTCAGCCTAAAGCTACTTTAATTCTTGCTCAAAGTGACTCTTTGTAGGCTGTTGGGAATCTGGCAGTGTCTGTGTTGAATGAGTACCCAGAGAACTGAGGACTTACAGTGGCTGAGGGCAGAGTGGCAGACGGAAAGAATGTATCATCCACACAGGAGGTAAGTTAGTTAAGCCCAGTAGCATAATCAACAAAACTGTTGAAGGAGTCCACCAGACTGTACTTTAGGTCTCCACCAGACCCAAAGAATATACACGCATGATAGTTATCAGTCAGGTTATAATTGTCTGCTCCCATTGTCTTGCTTTCTGCCTCCCCTTGACTTATTCCAGTTCAGTGTTAGTGACACAGCTAGTGAGAGAAAGGGAAAAGGGAAAAAAGAGGAGGACACAATCTTAGTTTCTCTCCAAAAGGAGGTAGCCAACCTGTAGTCAGCCCAGGGAGGAAACGCATGTTCAGTCTAGTCCAGGGTTTGAATTATTTTCTACAGATAGACATTTTTAAGTACTCAGTTGTGACTAAGTGGCTGGAATGATACATGACTTTGTATTAATCTCTTTCACCTGAAGGCAGAGGAGGTATCTACCACTCTCTGTCACCAAGCAGGTTTAAAAGGGACAATGGAAAAGAAAAATAAAGCTTCTCTTATATTTACATTCTATGAGTCATGCATGTTTAACATGTTGACCCATGAGTAAGGCTTTCTGGGCCCTCAAATGAAGACCAGCGTATGGTAGTTATGGTCATAAAAATAAAAGTCTGTAGTGAGTTGTTTCTAACTGTGGTCTCCGAGTATGCGAGGTCCATAACATTACCCTGTAATGTTGGACAGGCTCCTCAGAACAGCCTGAGCAGATGTTCACTAAACTAATTCGAGATCTAGGATTTTCAAACTTCGGTTATTATGCATAAGAGTCAGTAGCTGAGGGGAGCCTGGGTGGCTCAGTCGGCTAAGCTCAGGTTATGATTTCAGGGTCCTGAGATGGAGCCCTGGAGTCTGCCTGAGATTTCTCTCCCTCTCCCTCTCTCCCCGCCGCCCCCCCCCACTTGTGTGCACATGCATGCACACACACGCACTCTCTCTCAAAATAAATCTTTAAAAACAAACAAACAAAAAAAAGAGTCAATAGCTGATCTTGTTGAACACAAAGATTTCCAGGCCCCATCCAGGAGATTCTAATATATAAGATTTGGATTGGCCACTGTTAATTGGTACCCCACGTCATTATTGATGTAGGTGGTCTGGAATTTCTCTTTGGGAAACACTGTCTTAGGGCAGAGCTTCTCAAACTTTAATAGGTATATGAATCCACCTGGGAATTGTACTAAAATGTATTGTGATTCATGGACCTGAAATGCCTGAGATTCTGTGTTTCACTCCTAGGTGATGCTTAAGCTGCTGAGTTACCATACTTTACTAACAGTGGTTTGGACATTGTTTCCCAGACTTGCCTTTTAAGAATCACAGATAGTGCCTGTTCTGTTTGAAGTATAGATTTCAGACTTTCACCTGATCTTATTGATCCACAGTCTTTAAGTGAGGAATTTAGGAAAAGAGGAAGATTATTCTCAAATCTTAGCTGGAGTTGGGAGCAATCCCAGTGCCCTTCGGGTATACCTAATAGGAGACATCAGAAACAGCCTAAGACAGAATGAACAAAGAAATTGCTTCTCTGTTCTTACTGATCACTAGGCCCCAAAGAATAAGGAAAATTCCGTTCCATGGTCCATAGTCCTGGACCATAGAAGACAATGTTGAGTGTCTTCCTGAATGACTTGATATGCAAGCTTGGTCTCACACAAAGGCTCTCAACCCTAGACGAGCAGTTTTCAAATATGACTGTACATGAGATGCATCTGGGGGCTTAAAAAATATCAATATTTAGTCCTCAGCCTCTAGAGATTCTAATTTAATTGATCTAGGTATTGAGATTCTGATTTAACTAGCCTCTGTACTGGGGATTCTTGGAAGCTCCCCTAGATAATTCCAGCGGGCAGTGAAAGTTGAGAATCTAGGCATGGTCTGAAATAGCCCTGAATAAAAAAATCATACCCATTATTTTGTAACTATGGCTAAAATCCTATACTTATAGTCATTTGAGGTCAGTTTATTGTTTCCAAAAGTTTGCTGTCAAAACTGTTTGGCCCTGAATTCTCACATGCACAATTTAGTACCCATTACAATGGTGGCAAGGGTTAGTCAATCAAATAAGCCAACAGCTGCTGGCAGAAAGCTTGATGCTGTTTTTACTATTATGAATTTTGCTGCATCTTTCATTCCCTTACTACATATTTTTGTTCTTACAATGGTCTGTAGATAATATTTTATCATTTCTACAAGAAGATGAGGACACTGTTGCCCCAGATTCTTTAATTGATTTCTCTTTTAAGCTCTTGTCTTGCAGAGCGAACTGACTGGTTAAAACCAGGAATGTTAAAGGCACTTATTAAAACTCGATTTGACTATAAATAAATCAAGAACTTCCTCATCTAGACCTCTTCCAGGGTCTTGCCTTCATTATAGGCAGGGCTCTCCTTCCAGTTTTGTAATCCAGAATCTAGACTTACCCTTGAAGCCACTATGTCTCACCATTATCTCCCACCTCCAGTGCTTCACCAAATATATTTCACTTTACTGCCTGGCATCTTCAAAATGTACTGATTTTCTTTGTATTCTGTCATCACCACCACTCTGCTTCCAATCTGTGATCATCTTTCTTCTCTTCAACCGCCCAAACTGGTCTACTCAAATTCATACCCTCTTGTCTCCCTCCATTTCCTCTTTTTAGATCACATTCTTTTAGAGCCCCCAGTATTTTAGGATAAGGGAAGTCTGTATTTTCTGAAGGTAAGGACAACAGAGCCTTCATAGATCTTGATCGTCTCTGCCTCTTCAGCATCATCTCTGGTTCCTTTATAGCTTCTCCGTTGCAGCCGCACTGACCTTCTCACTTACATGTTCTCTCCTGCAAAAGAACAGTGTGTATGCATCCACTTTGCATGAAACACTGTTCCTTCTACTCATTGAATTCACTTCTACTCATCCTCTAATTGTCAAGTTAATCACTTTCTTGGGAAAGCCTCCTTGCTCCTACACTTAGAATTAAGGAACCAAGCCTCCTGGTGCATATATCCTGTATAATCTGTAAGACTGTAAATATGGCTTTTACTCCTGTGATTAGGTTATAGCACAGTTAACTATGAGAAAGGGATATTAATAGGGATGGGGGTGGGGTGGACCTGACCTCTCCTATAAGTCTTTTAAATCTGGATCTAGAGGTCAGAGACAGAGGAAGTCAGAGATATATAGCATGAGAACATGTGACACACAGGGAATTCTGAAGATGAAAGCCCAGTTATGAGAATCATTGAGTTTTGGTATAGTATTAAAACACTTGAATAGTAATTCAAAACTGAAATAAACCTATTGGAAAAGAATTCATTTAAAGGTTTTCAGAAGGGACACCTGGATGTTTCGGTCAGTTAAGTGACTGGCCTTCAACTCAGTTCATGATCCCTCTGGGATCGAGCCTGGTGTTGGACTCTCTGCTCAGCGGGGAGCTTGCTTCTCCTCCCTCTCCCTCTGCCTGCCATTCTGCCTGCTTATGCTCACACGTGTGTGTGCGCACTCTCTCTCTGTCAAATAAATAAACAAAATCTTTTAAAAAATAATAATTTAAAAAAATAAAAGATTTTCCTTTCAGGGGTGCTTTTCTTTCAGCTCAGTCAGTTAAGCATCTGCCTTTGGCTCAGGTCATGATCCCAGGGTCCTGGGATCGAGTCCCCAGTTGGGCTTCCTGCTTAGCAGGGAGTCTGCTTCTCCCTCTCCCTCTGCCCCTCCCTCCTCCTCTTGCTCTTTAGCTTGCTCACTCTGTCTCACATAAATAAAATCTTAAAAAAAAAATTTCCCTTCAGAGAACTCAGGTTTCAGAGAATTTTGAAGTATTTATTGATTTTTGCAGAGGTGTTATACTGAATTGTGGACAAAAGGGAAGCCCAAAGTAAAAATCCAAAATTTTCAAGGGAGAAGAAGAACATACAACTTATAGAGAGAAGAAAACTGCACTGTTTTACACAAGTGGAGGAAAGATCGGAGCTGAAAAGTTAGCATTTTTAAAGATGTTAAATTGTATTTCCAGATGCCTACCATTAATTTTGCTGGCAGACACAGAGAAGAGGAAGACCCTTCTTACCATTCCAGGTTCATTTCTAAATAATAGAAATAAACACTTCATTTCTAAATAAGTAATTAATATTTTCAGTGTTTAGTACTCAGTTTAGTTCCTTTGATAAGCAAATGGAGGGATTTTCCAGAAACACACTTTTCTTACTACTAAGTTTTCTTTGTGTATTCTTTCTTTTATTTTGTTGAGGAAGTAAACCCCTCTATAATAGGATAGTGTCTTATGGTGACTGGTTACAGAAAGTTAAATTCTTAATAAAGTGATAAATTCTTAATATGTTACTGTGCACACCCTGACCCCTTTCTAAGGAATGTCATCGGTGCATCTTACACATATTTTTTTTTTTTTTAAGAGAGTTCCCATGGGCATGTGCAAGTGAGGGCAAGGTGGGAGGGGTGGGGGCAGAGGGAGAACTTCAGCAGGCTCCATGCCCAGCGTGGAGCCTGTTTCAGGGCTCGATCTCACAACCCCGAGATCATGACCTGCGCTGAAATCAAGAGTCGGACCCTTAACCAATGGAGCCACCCAGGCGCCTGCCACATAATCTTTTATAAAATGTACTTTCAAATGCTTCCCCTTCCTCCAGTATCATGAGGTCAGTGCTTCCTTCCCTGCAGACTATAGGGTCTCTTTTCTGTTACCTGTATATCACCAAGCCCCTCTTTCCTTGCTGACCACACACCAGGGAGAAGGCTTCAGGTGCTTGGGTATAAAAAAAAAAAAATGTAGTTTTGGTGTTTGAAAGGGTGGAGTTTGTGTGTGATCATTAGCTTCTGAGTGCTGCTGGTTGCCTCCCCTCTTCTGTTCATCCTGCAGTGCACTTCTCATAATGACAGAGTCTTACTTTAAAAGCCTGTTTTCTATTTTTTACCCCACAGCATTTAGAGACCAGGATTGCCTGGCCAAATTCTTAAAAACTAGAATTGGCGGTTCCCTAAATGTCATTTTTCATTTAGACTAATACATACATTTTTCCATATTTTACTATAACTGAAATTGGAATGTATCTTAAAGTTGCTGATCTCTTGGGGCTCTTGGGTGGCTCCATCTGTTAAGCATTCCACTCTTGGTTTCGGATCAGGTCATGATCTCAGGGTCATGAGATCGAGCCTTGCATCTGGCTCCATGCTCATCATGGAGTCTGCATAAGATTCTCTCCCTCCCCCTCTCCCTCTGCCCTTCCCCTTGCTTGTGCATGCTCTCTCCCTTTCTCAAAAAAAAATCTTAAAACAATTCATTGATATCTTTTCATTTGTTTATTTTTTGGCCAGCCAACAGGTACATATAGTAACTGACTGCAGATATTTAAAATAAGTCCTGTCATCCTCATATAACTTGAGTTATGTGCATTGTCAGATTACACATTTGAGTTTAATGCCTCTTTAAAATATCTTCAAAAAGATTAAACCATGATTCAACATTGAAATAAGTTATTACATACACGGAAAGGCATGGAAATAGAGCAGCAGGATGTAAACACGATAGTAAATATTTATTGTTGGAGGAATTACCATAGCCTCTTCTGTTTTTGCAAGGCAATAACCAGGTTTACCGTGGAACTCAAGAAAGTAAGAATATGAAGTTTGTGAAGCTGAGTTATATTTTATTACCGCAAAAGGATTCCTTGTTGTATGCCAAGTAAAAGACACATCCCAACACTCTGGATGGCCCAAAGGACCATATTGCTTGGGAAAATACAGAAATAGACAATCTGCTATGAAATGTCATCCCACTCTGACTATAAAGATGTCTCAGAAATGTCTTAACTAATTGATTTTGCTTCTATCTTTATTTTCATGTATACATTAGTGATATAGAATAAATATGCATGTCTAAATAAGTCTTAAGACTTTCAGCAAGTATACAGTCTTATTTCTTATCAAAGATAAATCATAGTGTTAAGGATAAATTGGCAGTTTTTCCTTAGTGTAACAGTGCATTTTATAATTAAAGGCATTTTAGATACTATGAAATATGGTAATGAAATTAGAACAACAGCACAAGAAGGAAAATGTATCTTTGAGGGAGCACCCAGTAAAATAGCTAACTAGTAGCATCTCTCTTAATTAAAATGACTGAGTGCTCTTGTTTGGTTTTTAGTTTGGGACAGTGTCAGGGTTTGGGGGGAGATGAGAAATACATGGAAGGCAAGAGAATGTGCAAGGAGGGCTTCTTAGATTAGTGATTGTCTCTGTACTTTCTGCCAATTATGGTTCATTTGAATTAGTTCATTCCCCATTTAATATATGGAGACACTTTTGGAAGTTTAAAATCGGTCGTTCACACTTTAGGAAATTATTTCATTAAAGTAATTCACACTAAACCTTAGAAGGTATAATCTATGCTGAGATAATAGTATTTCTATCAAAAGAGGTTAGGGATAGGATGTATGGAAATTTGATTAAGGGGCAAATTTTTACAGAGAATGTACATAATTAAAAGGCACTGGATACTTAGGAAAAGAACAGAAGAGAGAGTGTCAAGCAAGGGAGGCAGGGAAACACCTACTCATGATTCTGGAGTCAATGCGAGTAGTGATTATTGAACATAGCCCCCAATTTCTTTGACATTCCTGCCTTCATGATCAGTGATCAAACGAAGGGCCCTGAAGGTGACTTATTACTGCTTCAACCAATCAGAATGGTGGGAGTTGCTTATGTGATTTCCAAGGATAGATTGTAAAAGGCCCTGGAGCTTCTTTCTGTTGTTTGTTTGTTTGTTTAATATTTGCTGTCTGGATGCTTTGAGTACTTAACTCTTGGACCTATCTTTGCATGCCGTAATAAGCCAAACCAAATGAAGAAACCATAGGGAGACACTTCAAGAGACAGTCCCAGCTGAGCCCAGCCTTGAGGTCATCCCATCCCAGGCTATAGACATGTGAATGAAGACTCTCTAGAAAATTATAGCCCCCAGCCATTTATAGGGCAACCCCTTGGCTGGCTACCCATCTGAAGACTGAAAGATCATGGATCCAGAGATAAGTCATTATCTCTGTGCCTAGCACAAAGTCCTGATGCACGGGATCCATGAGCATAGTAAAACAGTTGTGGTTTTATGTTACTAAGCTTGGGGCAGTTTGTTAAACAGCATTAACTATAACATGGTCGTTTGATGGAATACACTTTGAGAGAGAATTCTCCATGGGTTGCTCACTTTTCTCTGTTTTGTGAGTAGAGGCACTGACTACACTTAGTTCTGGAGTATCTTTTCGAGGATGTTTGTACAGAGAATACGCTTGGAAGGTAAAGACTCCCTCTGAAGCAAAAGGAAAGTTTGCTTATAGCTTTGGATCAAAGAGATGGTGTCTCCCTTTTAAGCAAAGGCCAGGCATGCATACTGCTTGTTTTAAAATACTTGGGTTCCTTAAACTCAGGGTTCCTTTGGCTTTAAATACAACTCATCTGGTCCTATCAACATCACCCCATGTAAGTTGGAGGCAAAAGGAACTCACAAATATGCTGATGTGCATGCTGTCTTCTGTGCCATATGTAATCAAGTTCTTGATCTCTACCTAACAGACTCATGTCTTCTGCTAGCATCCATAATATGGTTGTAAGCTGGTTGGCAGCTTGCAAACAGGCTAAAGTTTCAAACTCTTTACAATTCTTTTTTTTTTTTTTAAAGATTTTGTTTATTTATTTGACAGAGAGACAGCCAGCGAGAGGGGGAACACAAGCAGGGGGAGTGGGAGAGGAAGAAGCAGGCTCACATTGGAGGAGCCTGATGTGGGGCTTGATCCCAGCACCCCGGGATCACGCCCTGAGCCGAAGGCAGACACTTAACGACTGAGCCACCCAGGCGCCCCTCAAACTCTTTACAATTCTTGACGAAAACGTAAGTTTTACAGATAGATTTGGATTCAGATTCTGTTTTTGCAGTCTATCTCTGTGATTTGGGATATGTACGCTCTTTGAGTCTCTGCTTCATTTGAGAATTGAGAGGAGTAATCATGTACCTTACAGAATTTCTGATAGAGCCAAATGAAGGGTTGCATATAAAGTACCTAGAAGTACTTGGCATCTTGTAGGTATTCATTAAATAGGGATCTTGTCTTGTTTAGTGATCATTCTCCCTAGATTTTCCAGAACACCCTCATGTCTAATGGTACTGTCTGTTCACCCATGTACCTTCCATTTAATGAACAACAGGCATTGTCTTCAGTTCTGGGAAGAGTCTCTCCTTATAGCTTCAAGGTATACTCATCATATATTGTCTTTTGGCTCAGAAAAATATCATCACTATTTTATAAATCTGCTATTTTCCTAGCATTTATCATGTGTCAAGGACCATGATCTACTTCTGTTTGTTCATTTGATCCTTACCAGAAACAACCTTGTGAGGCTACCATGTTAACCTCTTTTTAGAGACGATAAATCAGCAGCTTAGAGAGGTTCCAAGCAGTGAATAAGGGCATTCCGCAAATTAGCAGAAGAGGCTTTTTGGTAGATTAAGAAGCGGCACTTGTAAAGACCTGAACTGGTCTGGAGGACAAGTAATTCCACAGAGACTGATGTCTCAAATGTTTGCATTTAGTAACAGTTACAGTTTTTTTAAAAAGGCGAAGTTTACTTGATTCCAAAAGATAGTGCTATTATCGATCTTAGCTAAGGTCATCATATGATTTATTGTCTAAACTGGGACACTTCTAAGAGTGAAGGGGGATGCTGTTAATTATTATGGCAGAACAACAAGCATAAACTAGTATTGCGCCAGGGAAATCAGGACAGATGATTTCATTAATTTGAGGGAGAGTGATCCTCCAAAGAATAACTAAATCTGAGTTAGCCTTTAAGCTTATCCAGAAACAAACAAACATATCTTAAAAAGTTCTACCAAACTGAATTTAAAACTATAGACCTCATAGCTTTAAGCCACAGTACTATATAAAGTTATAAACTCTGGTATTTGGGAGAAAACATTTCTGGGAATTTAAACAGAGTAGCTCATAGAACATTTAAATCATGACCAAAGTTAAAATGAGGACCACATAAGCTCTCATTATATAGATCACCCCTATTCATAGCTGGAAACTCTGTACATCTCTTGTCTCATCTTTAGGTCTAGGACAACAGCCCTACTGCTTTGCTTTCTTCTCATAATATTTGTGTGCATGTCCCTGTGTGTGATCAGTGGTTATTGCCAGGTTTTACTGCCTCACAATTCTAGACTGGTGTTTCTCATAATTCACCTCACCTAAGAATCACACAGAGAATTTGTTGGAACATAGGTTCCTGCTCCCATTCCAGTCCCCCAATTCTGACTCAGCAGATCAGGCCTGGGACTTGAGAGTCTCGGGTTCGAATAAACTCCTAGATGATGCCGATGTAGCTGATCTAAAGGCCACTCTTTAAAAACCGCTGTAGACTGATAATTCTCAATACTCATGGCCAGATACTACCCACAGAGATTTTGCCCTAATTGGTTTGTATTGGGACCCACCACTGGTATATTACTAGATCTCCAGATTGATCTAATGTGCTGACAGGATTGAGAACCACCATTCCTTTTTCTCCTGTCATTTCAATTTCAGTAATTTGAAATATCTGCCATTTTTGATAGACTCTAAGATCCCTGAGGGCAGGTGCCATGCCTGTGGGGTTTCCTGCTTTATCGCCATGCAGGTCCTAGCGTAACTGTCTTGAGTCTCATTGGTTTCCAGTACACATCTGATCATTGCTGACCAGTGTTCCACTCAGTCAGTATCTTCATCTACATAGTAAGGATGCCAGTGTCTTAACTGCTTTACCTCTGTGGATGTAACCATGACTCTTAAAATATCTTCTTTAAATATTTGTGTTAAGTATTAATGTATAATAAACCCCTTCAAAACTCAGGGTCTCATAAAAATAGGCATCTTTCATTGTTCATGAGTTTACATGTAAAACTCTGGTCACCAGTTCCAGGGTTTCCATTTTCCCCCCAACAGCATCAAGCAGTTCTTGCATACCAGCTGGGTATTCTACAATTCAGCTCAAAGCTGACACTGTCTTCCCAGAGATAGCATTAGATTCCACAGTTTAAGGACTCCGTTCCACAAGACTGCCCTCCACTTCAGATGCCAATAAGTCCAGGTTGTTACCTCTGCTTTTGACTGATTGGCTATAAATCAGAGGTTCCCATGACCCACTCAGGGAATGGGGCTGAAGGTTCCAGCCCACCAGTCACATGGTTGGTTTTTCTGGCAACCAGCACCTACCTAGCCTTAGGTGTGATCCAAAGTCACCTCATTAAAGTAACAAAAGACACCTTTTTTACTCTCATCACTTAGGAAATTCCAGTGGTTTTTAGGAGCTCTGTGCCAGACACTGAGATGAAGACAAAGTATGTATTTCTTATTCTAAATCACAATATCACAACATGCCAGCAGGTGGTTCTGCTGGCCTTGGATGAGCTTGTTTTTGTATCTGTGGTCAGCTGGAGGTTGGGAGGTAGCTCTGCCGATTTTTCGCTGGGCTCTCCCAGATGTTTGGGGGCCGGCTGACTCCAGGCTGGTCTATGTTGGCTTTGGCTGAGACTACTGAAATCTTCTCCAAGTGCCTCTCACCCTCCAAAAGGCTAGCCCGGGCTGGCTTACATGGAGGCTGCCGAAGTTTCTGAGAGAGAGAAGGGAAGCACGCGAGGCCTTGCTCTGCCACATTCTGTTGACAAAAACAAGTCACTAGGCAGTCCCAATTCAGGTGGAGAGGGAATAGACCCTACCTCTCTTTGGGAAGAGTTTCAGGGTCTTAATATAAAGAGCTTGGCTGCAGGAGGTCATGAGTAGGACCAGAAGTGTCTTCAGTCTACCACAGTATCCAAGACAAGGCTCTAGGCTCTCTTCATGTTCCAGCCTTGGAAGTATTGCCAGTAAGTCTAATTGAAAAGTGAGCTGATCGTAGCTCATTTTGTTAGTTTTAGCTATTTAGTAAATGAAAAGCTCATAAGATTTAATTTCAAATGTTTGAAAGCTGAAGAGATGTAAATATCTAAGAAAAATAAATTTTCAGTTGCTACTTGTTTTTATTTAAGAATAGCTTATGAATTCTCAGTGGGAAACTTGGATTAATGAACGTGACAAATGACTCACCACTAAACGTAGCAGAGATTACAACATACAGAAGGCTGAAATGTAGGAAATTAAAAGAAAATATACTCTGAAAGTCACTTTCAAGTTAAATAAGCTGACACCTGCTCTCATTGATTCCCCCCTTCCTTGTAAAGGTATATAAACTGAGAGGATTGCAGTAAGGGATCTAAAAAAGGACCCACGACTCCCAAAGATAATGATTCGATGTAAATCTGAGGCCATACCCTCGGTTTCGTTATTAATTTTCCTGACTGGTGCACTTTCTTTGAAAGGTAGAATGCATCTTCCCTGCCCAAGGTCTCCCTTAATTGCCGAGAATTCTTTTTCCCCACTGCAAGAGACCTCTGGGTAAGAAATTTAACATCTGTGCTCTTGGAGGACATCGTTTCTGGGGTGCATGTGAGCAAACCACATGAGTTCAAAGGCTCTTCCTTCTACAGCAATAAACATTTGATCAACTGCTTGTACAAGACACATCCTACTCTGCCTCGGGGTTTCTCAGCACTACGCTGTCTGCTTTAAGGTAACTAGGCTCTTCTAAGTCTATCCTGCTTATCCCCATTACTTAATTTCAACTTGTTTTGAAATTGTTTCTAAAAACTAAAGTTCTTTATTTTTAAAAATTTTCCCTCTACTGCCTCCCTTACCACCATAACCTACACTCAGCAGAGCACACAGAAAAGCGGGGGTGAAAACAGGGTGGCCTTCTGAAGGGGGAAGGGCAGTAGGACTGGATGGTAGTTTTCACCTTCAGAAGAGCCTGAACATACCAGCTGGAGCTGACCAAAATCCCTCTCCCAAGGAAGCCAGTTCATTGGTTTCCAAAGGCCTTGTTTATGTAACTCTTTAATTATAGCATAACCAAATCACAAGTATTTTGCCATGGGAAAATGTAAAGTCATTAGGCAACTTAAATACCACCCCGCCCTTTTCAAGCAGACAGCACAACCATTAAGCAATTAATGCATGTTAAGACATTTCCAATTTTTTGGCACTAATGCCAGTTCAATCATTTGGGGCTGGAGAGCATAGGTGAAACCTACTCATTACATTTCTTTATGGGAAGCGGAGTGTCTTATATGTTTCTTTTTAAAATGGAACTCAGTCTCCAGCCCCCACAATGCACAGAACATTAAACTGGTTGCAAAACAAGATTGGAAACTGTTTGACATTGCCTGGCATCTCCAATACATGCGTGAGTCATATTTGGACTTTAATCTCTGTTAATTGGGTATCTTCCCGTGCTTGTGGATTTTAGGCCTGCTAAATCCTTGGGTTCTGCTGAGATATCGGGCTGCGGTTTGTTGTGCGCCTTATGGAATGGAAAACTTCATCTGTTTCTGTTTCTCGCACAAAAACAGCAACCTGCTTTGTTGTGAAATGTGGCCAGCACTGGTGACAGTGAGACGTGTTCTCTTAGTGTGATGGTAAAAATTGTGGACATGGAAAAGAGATGAAGAATAACAAAGGATTTTGTATAATTTGTTCCTGAAAAAGATTAGGCCATTAAAAATCTTACACTTCCGCTTTTTTCATTTTCTCAAAAATCAGCTGCTTCAGTTTAGTCATTGACAGGGGATACTTTGTAGATAAAAATTATCTTAGCCCGATGAGTACCAAGAATAGACCACTCATTGAAGATCTTATCCAGATTTATCATGTGTTGAGCACTTCTCTAAGTACTGGAGGTAGAGCACAAAATAAGAAGCAAGAAATCCCTAATTTGTCATGGAGTATATTCCTGTGGGGAGAAACAGACTACAAAGAAGAAAACACATGAACTGAATATGATATAGCAAAAGTACTAGGAAGAAAATAAACCATGGTATTGTGATAGATCTTAGGGGGCTGTAGTAAATTGGCTCATCAGATTGGGCTTCAGTGAGGAATTGACACTTAACTGAGACCCAAATAATTCATAAAACATCTGGGTTAAGAGCCTTTTAGGCAGAAGGAACATCTTGTGCAAAGGTGGAGGTTACTGGCTTGGTACTACCCCACACAAATACTAGTGTGTGTGCGTATATGTACACGCACAAACACACACATATACATATGTATGTGTATTGCCTAAAGAAACTGTCAGAATGTATGTGGGTCCTTACGGATTTGTTATTCCTATTTGAAAGCCAATTGATATTTTTGTGTTTGTTTTCTTAGTGTTTTGGAGAAAGTGCCATAGATTCATAGTGTTTTTCTTTCTGTAAGTGGTTCCCTTCCTCAGTCTTTCTGATTAGAGCCTGTGGACAATACTGAGATAGTCTGGATTTGAAAACAGAGAGGAAAGAAGGAAATCCTCCAACACAGAACCTGTAGGCCTAATTCCTTATGATAGATGTACCTGTTAGCTTTTGCCGTGTAACAGACCACTCCAAAATATAACGGGTTAAAACACCACAGACATTTATTTAGCACATGCATCTGCAGATGGGCCATTTGTGCTCGGCTCTTGTGAGTACTAGTTTAGCAGGGAAGCTCTGCCTTTGGAGGTTGGCTGGCTTTAGCTGAGGCAACAGGGTAAACTGGACTGTGTGTGTTTCTTGCTATCCCCGAGGCTAATTCACACAGGTTGGATTCCAAAAGAGCAAGCAGAAGTGTGCAACGGCTCTTGAAGGCTAGGCTCAGGGTGGGTACAGTGTCCCTTCCACAGCATTCTGTGGATCAGAACAACTCACAAAACCAGCCCAGACACAGTGTCCGGTGAAATGGGTTCCATTCTCATCAGGGACAGCCGCAGTCACATTGAACAGGAGGATTTAGGGAGAGGTTAAGAACTGGCCATATTTTTAAAATGCATCCACCACAGTAGGCAAATGCTAACACGTAAGCCTAGAAATGCCTGTATTACTTGGGTGGGCAAACATTATTCGTGAAGGGCAAGATAGTAAACGTTATTGGCATTTTAGGTCGTATAGTCTCTGTCACAACTACTGTGTTGTGCAAAAGCAGCACAAAAGTGAATGAGCACAGCTGTGTTCCGGTGAAACTTTATTAACAAAGTAGGTAGCAGTCTGGATTTGGCCCATGGACAGGTAGGGTAGTTTGCTGACCGCTTGTCTATAAGTTTTGCTACAGAAGCCTTGCCTCTCAAAAAAAAAAAAAGGCTGGAATATAACATGGCCTCTAATGGCTTCCATCAGACACTAACAAACTCTGGGAGTCAAAGTTGACTCACACATCAGACCACAGGCCAACGTGTGGATGAGTTTTTGTTCTCATGGTAGGGGGAGGGCATTCCATCAGCTTTTAATACAACATTTGTTTACAGAGCTACTTACATAAACTAAGATATCTATCATTGGTAGTAGTTGGTTGCTGCCTGGATGTAATAATTGCTTATTTCCTTTTGTTTGTTGTGGTTAGTTCACTTTCACGGAAGAAAGACAAAAATTTCTAAGTAGAGAAAATGCTAAGAGGCAAGAGAAGGGAAATAGTAAAGCAATTAGAGGGCTCCTCAAGGGCAGGGATGGGGCCCGGTCCAGGAAGCCAGATTCTCCAGCTGGAAGAGATCCCAGGCCTCCACATGCTTGTTTTCACCCTTGAGTGCACCTTAGAGTCACCTGGGGAGCTTTGCAAAATCCTGATGCCCAGGCCACACCCCAGGGCAATTAAATCAGACTCACTATGGGCAGGAGCCAAGCATCGTACTTTTTAAACCTTTCCACCTGGTCCAGTATGCAGCCAGGTCTGAGAACTGAGAATCAGGGTTCTAGTCTTGGCACCTCTCGATGACTCCCTCTGTGGTCAGGACCGTCCCACGAACGCATGTCCCCCACTTACCTGAACTAACCATCCGAGAACTCATCGGCTCCAGGCCTGTCCTTCCAAGGAGCTCAATAATATGTAATTATGTGATAATCTCTCTGAATTGTGACACATCCCTGGGCCTGGAACATCAATATTTGTCACCTTGAAAGTTCATTTCCTCTTTTCAAAATTTCATTTCTCCTTTTAGCATTTAGCCCTATGTTTATCATCTCTGCTCAGAGTATTCTATTTCGGAAAATCAATACTATTTTCAGTTGAAGTATTCCTTCTGTTCAGGATAAAACATGAATAGCCAGAATTGCCTTCAGGCAGAATTCACAAAGAACATATTCAGCTCCTGATAGAATAACCTTATAATTGAGTATCCTCTGGACATGCCACTAAAGTCCATATTTTATTAATTCTACTTTAGATTGCTCACAGCAGCATGGCAAACAGCCTTAGAAACTCTGATGGATCAGTAATGTTCTGCTGTTACTTTGCTCAGGTGATAGGTAAAAATTTAAGCTACAAAGAAGTTGAGAGATCATCTGGTCCCGTGCCTTCTTCCCCTTTCATAAATACACTAACGGCTGAAAAGTTAAGTGACTTTCTTAGTGCAGGAGGAAAATTTTCTCATAATGTGCCATTTCGAGAGGCAGGAGGCTTGTTTTCAGATGGAAGACTCTGGGGCTCTCTCCGGACAGTTTGAAGCTATACAAGTGGTGTCCTCAGCCCTGTCCTCAGAGCACCCTTCCTTTTTCTGTGCGCACTTCAGGGACTGCGACTTCCAGATAATACAAGCTCCTTTTCAGAAGTGACTCGCTCCAGGCATCTCCTCACATCCATCTCATGCCATCCTAATTTTCCAGTTTAGTGCCTAGCTGTCCCCTTTGCCCAGTTGATTATTGACTCTCATCTGCTTGTCTTGGGACCCAGAATGTCCAGACCCTCGCCTTCTCCTGGGACTAGCACACGGTGGAGAAGACAGCCAGGAGATCTCTTAGGTAGCAGGAAGTCCTGCTGCTGGAAAAGGGCAGCTGTTTCTTACTTTTCTGTGGTCAAGTCTTCCCCCTCTCCCGTGATGTTTCTCTAAAGCCCTTCAAGTAAAGTCATCAGTATCTGAGGGACCAGCAGAAGGACAGTCAGGGTATCCCTCTGTCCCGAGGCTGATCCTACACCTGGAAAGGAGTCAGTACCCAGATTTTTACAGCCACTTGAAGTTTAGAGCCAGCAAGCCCCAGCTGGAACCTCTCCATTCTTGCTGCTCCTGAAGGATCAAGGAACCACGACTGCTGGAATGCTGGCTGCAAAGGACACCTTTTTGAGAAAGGAACTTTTGAGGGTTTGTTTCTAGCATTTGCCACTTTCATGCTGCAAATGAACTCTGCTCATCCCGTACTTGGGGAAAGGAGCGGCTGTGAAGCAAGCCCATCCAAATTCTAATCAAAGTTACGCAGTACCTCCGAGAGAGGGAACAGACCAACTATTAAGTCTGGGCTAGTTAACAACTATTAAGTCTAGTCAGAATCACATTAGCCAATAATCTTATAACCAGCAATAAGCAGTGACTTTAATACATAGTTATTTTAATGAGTATTAAAAAAAATAGGACTAGATCATCAAATCCATGTTTACTAGACTATTGCTTTTCTTGTTTACTATTTATTTTTGAAAATTGTTAAGTATGCAGAAAAGAGGATAATATGTAAGAACTTACACACTTATCACCTTGATTGAATACTTTTTAATGTTTTGCTATATTTGCATCATCTTTTTTTCTATAGTTAGAGAAATTTACAGACATGATATTTCCCATCCATCCCCCAAACTTAGTATGCATCTCTAAAATTAGTACATTTTTCGACATAACCACAATATCATTATATTACTCAACAAAATAATAATCATCTGTCAGTCTAGTTTCTCTAGTTGTTCCCATAATATTTTGAGGACTTGTTCATTCAAATCCAGATTCAATCAAGGAAAGCACATCTAGGGTTGGATATTGTGAGTGGACAAGTATCCAGTCCTTTGTTGGTCTGTGAGGGGAAGGAGCTGTGGGGCACCACACCAGTCAGGCAAGACTGTGTAGAAGGCACTGAGATTTGGGAGGGAAATAAAAGACAATATTCAGGTAAGGTAGGAAGCATAGGTAACTGGGGAGAACTTTTCAGGAAGAGATAGCAAGAAGGATAATGTATGGGTAAGGAGAATGTAGTGGATCAGTGTCTAGAAATATTTATATAAATTATTTACTCATGCCGCCTGGGCAGAGAAAGTGCTCACAAAGCCAAGTCCTGGACATTTCATGGTTTGGGAAGAAAAGGACACAGAAAGAAAGTGAGAATGTTGGAAACAAGGCTGGAAAATTACAACATAATAGTTCTAGAAAGCCAAGAGAAGACTGAGCCCGAGTGTCTCTGAGCTGAATGCTGCAGAGAAAGGGAGACCGAAAGTCTGCCCAAACTGTGTTGCTTATTAGAAATGCAGATTAGTGAGCCAGCCCTAGACCAACTCCATGGGAATCTCCAGGAATGGGGGCCTGGGAGTCTGTGTTTTAACACGTTTCCCAGAAATTCTTATGCACACTCAAATTTAAGAAGCACTGTTCTATACCTTGTCAACTTCTAGCCTCAGCATATATCCTGCTTCTGCAGAAGCACATTGAGTCTTTCCTCTTGCTTTCTGTCCATAGCACAGATTTTCCCTATTCTTAAAAAGAAAGGAAAGCAGGGGATATAAGACACACATCAGTCAAACGGGGGGAAAAAGTGCCTCATGTTTTCTGCCTTATAGTTCTTCCTTTAATGTCTCAAGTTATGTGTGACCTACAGCCTATCCATAGACTCACAAAATGCACTATTTTAGAATCTGAAATCCATCTTCTGCAGAATCCCACTCCACAGCCTCAAGCAGCACAATACTCTAAAATTACCAAAATGCCCTGCTAATTAGTAATTCTCCATCCTTATTCATGACCACTGGCAGCATTCTTGAGATTTAACTCTTTGGGCTTTTTAATAAAATAATGTGATACCATTTAAGTTCTCACATCCTGTTTGTCAGACCTTCCCATTCCACCCCCACCCCCAGGCAAGTGCATTTCCCCAGATTCAATCCCCACCATTTACTCTTTATTTTTCTATTCTCTCTCCGATAGAGATGACACCTGGTGTTTCTATTTCAGTACCTACCTGCTGGTGAATGAGCATGATTATGCAGGGACCGCTGGGCTCAAGTTATACCTATCAGCTTACCAGTTGGACAGTACAGGTTAGATGCTCTTCTGTCACCTGACATCCATGTATTTTCTCTAGGTCCTCAGTCTTCCCAGTCAGTTCTTTTCTAACTTCCTTTTGTCTATCAATAGGCTCCCACAACGCAAGCCTCAAACCTCGTATCACTTCAGCCTACATTGCTCTGTCATATTTCCTGATTTACCAAATCCTGGATCTATTATATATGCATCTATTTCTTTCCTAGCTTGCTTCTCTGGTTCTTGCCCCAGTCCTATTATACCTATCAAAATATTAAACATCTAGTTATGATAATACTTTTTAATGGACTTGAACAAAGTATTTAAGAGAAGTTCTAATTAGTCTACCTCTCAGAGGCACAGTTTCTTGGCCAGTAAAGTGATGGTTTTGAGAGCTGCTTACTTTATAGGGCTTTTGTGAAGAATACAGACTTAATACAGCACCTTCAGGTTATAGTTACTATTATTCTCTGTTCTAGCCCTTCCCTAAATGACTCTTGAGTCTCTTTTTACGTCAAGATATGAAAAATCAGTGTTGAGGTCTAAGTAAAACTATGAAATAAATGAAGTCAGGTTTCCCATCTTATTGAGCCCAGGTAAGTACTTTTCTTCCTGTCAAACCCGTGGTTTCATGAAGGTCTTAATACTGGCTGGCTGACAACAACTGGTCTTAGCAACATAAGATTTTAAACATGGGTTTTGTGTGTGTGTGCACAGGCACATGGGAGTATCCCTCTGGAGAGCAGCTTTGGGGAGCAGTCAACTTTCCCAGCATCTTTGCAATCTCTCTTCCACTTTCTAATGAGGTAGCCCCAAAGGGCTTGAGAACAAGAACAGAGCAAGCTGGAGTCAGGATTTCCTACTGCCTCACGCCACCCGCAGGCGCTCTTCCTCTCTTCTGGAATGAACGGTCAGAACCAGCACAGGCTGTTCTTGCGTCCTGTGCACCTCAGGATCGTTCTGAAGCTGGAGGTGGAAGGCCGAATGGCTCTAAGTCCTTAGAGTGGCCAGAGTAAGGTTTTGTACTAGTTATTCATTAATCATTTTAGTGCTGTCAGATCCCTTGAGGAACATATTATTCCAAATGCTGTTAATAATCCTTTAAAAATTTAGATATGTTATAACAGCAAAACAATCTGCAAAACCAAAAGGGAAAAATAAGCACCATGAGTGGTGATAGAATGACATACGAAGTTATAATCCATTTAAGGTACAACACCTAGAACTGAGAATATTCACACTCATAAAATAATGAAATAGAGTTCAGAAGCTCCCTCCCTCCCTCTCTCTCTGTTTTGGTTTTTGTGGAAGCGAAATTGAGAATGTGATTTTGTGCAGTAGTGTCATGGAAACATTGTACTTTGTTTATCTGGGACAGTAAATGCAATTTTAGCCATTTTCCACAACAAGCAGAAAGAAGAACTAACATTTATTGGGCCACAGAGAGCTTTGTACACATCTTAAAATTTAATCCTCATAAAGATGATGATAATATTAAATTATCACCATTGTGCAAATGAAGAAATTTGGGCTCAGAAAAATCAAGAATGTTCAAATCCAAACAGTAGAACTGGGTTTGAACTCAGATTTATCTCATTTTAGAGATAAATCTATCTCCTTTTCTTTTTTTTTTTATAATGATTTTTTATTATATTATGTTAGTCACCATACAGTACATCCCCAGTTTCCGATGTAAAGCTCGATGATTCATTAGTTGTGTATAACACCCAGTGCACCATGCAATACGTGCCGTCCTTACTACCCGTCACCGGTCTATCCCATTCCCCCACCCCCTCCCCTCTGAGGCCCTCAGTTTGTTTCTCAGACTCCATAGTCTCTCATGCTTCATTCCCCCTTCTGATTACCCCCTTTTTTATTATATTTATTATATTATGTTAGTCACCATACAGTACATCCCCAGTTTCTGACGTAAAGCTCGATGATTCATTAGTTGTGTATAACACCCAGTGCACCATGCAATACGTGCCCTCCTTACTACCCATCACCGGTCTATCCCATTCCCCCACCCCCCTCCCCTCTGAGGCCCTCAGTTTGTTTCTCAGAGTCCATAGTCTCTCATGCTTCATTCCCCCTTCTGATTACCCCCCCTTTCTTTATCCCTTTCTTCCCCTACCGATCATCCTAGTTCTTATGTTCCATAGATGAGAGAAATCATATGATAGTTGTCTTTCTCTGCTTGACTTATTTTCTATCTCCTTTTCTTAAGACTTTTTTACTGAAGCATAATACACCAAAAAATATGCTAGTCCTTCCTGTAAAGAGCTGAAATCTTTACTTAGTAAACACTTCATGTAAGCAGCCCCCAGATGAAGAAACTGACCATTACCGGTACCCCAGAACCCCTTGTGTTTCTCCCACACCCCTCCCCCGTAGAAAACCACTGTATTTACTTCCAGTGCCATAGATTACTCAAAACCAGTGCCTTTTTTTGAACTTAAATAGATGGAATCACATAGCAAGTCATCTTTTGACTTCTTTTGCCCAATCTTAGGTTTGTGGAATTTATTATATCATTATAAGTAGTTGTAAACTATTGATTCTCACTGCCGTGTAGTATTCTGTAATAACACACAGTGATACATTTATCGATTTTATGCTGAATGAACATATGAGATATTTCCTCTTTGGTGGTATTACAGATAATCCTGCTATGAACATTCTGCGTGAACTTATTTAACATTTATGCTATGTCTTTATCTAGGAGTAGAATCACTGGGTCATGGAATATGTGTATCATTAGCTTTACTGAAAAATGCCAAAGAGTATCCAAGGTCATTGGACCGTTATATCTTTCCATCAGTTATTCTACACGTTTGCCAACATTTGTAGTTGTCTTTTTCTTTCAGAACATTTAAGCAGTGTGTTGACATCTCATTGAAATTTTAATTCATATTAAAACTCGGTGCTCTCTTGCCTTTCTTCTTCCACCTGTTTCCATTGTATTTGATGGCTTGCATTTTTGAGGTAGCCAACCAGAACCCCTGAATGCATGCTGTGGCTCCCAGATGTATATAGCCAGGAAAAGCAATAAGCCCTGAACAACGAAGTGGGCTCTTCAGGTGAAAACCAGTATACTAATAACTGTTTTTAAAAAAAGCAGATAAGAAACAGGCAGTAGGAGTGTGGCAGATTACAAAATAAGCCCTGATTCTCCACCCTGTATCCATGCCCTTTTGGCAACGTGCCTTTGCTGCTCCTCCAATCAAGAGGTAGACAGTGTGTTCCCCCACCCTTTAAATAGAGACTGGCCTTGATCAGTAGAATGCAGCAGAAGTAACAGGATCCCAGGTTGGCTTAGGTCTCAAGATGTCTTGAGTGTTTCCATTCATTTTCTTGGAATTCCACTGAACCACCAAGGAAAAAAGCCCAGGCTAGCCTGCAGGAAGATGAGGGGCACATGGACCAGAGCAGAGTTGCCCCAGCTGAAACTATCCTGGTGGCCTGGAAGGAGACTCGTGGGAGATTTCCTTGAGATCACCTAATCCTGGGCCAGGTGAGCAGACCACTGGTCAGCTGCAGATTTGTGAACTTACACATGGCTGCTGTTTTGATCCCCTAAATACTGGGAGGTTGACAAAGTGTCCTGTGTTACACGTTTCCCCAAACGTGGGCCCCTGCTTCAGTCTGATACTGAATTTCTCTGCCCCTTATTATCTCTTCTTCCTGGGAGAGAAACTAGTTTTGAATTGGTAGTGTTTTCCAAAGGCCAAGTGATAGAGGAGGATTCTTCTCTTCCTTAATGTAACTATTAGTCTGAAGATCCTTGTTGAAGATTTTTTGGAGTAATCCCTTAGTAAAAGCTGCACAGAGGGAAGGCCCTGCTGGATAATCTAATTGACTTCTGGCGATGGTTGCACATCAGCTCCCGGGTCCAGCCCAGGAAAGCCAGGAACTGCCTGTGTCAGCACATGCAGCTCCCCTGAACTCTGATGTGCTGCCAAGTAGTCCTACTCCCAGAGCAATCAAACCATCCCTTTGCCGGCGATGAAAATGACTGCCTTTGATGTCTCACTGGGTCTGTGCTGAAGCATTTCCAATAAAGAAAATGACTCTGCAAAAAATCCTTCCTTGGGAGAGAGAGAGTGGCAGAGTGAGCCCAAGCCTTACCCTGAGAGGCACAGGAATCACCTGGCATTTTGTTCAAATGAAGACTCTGGTCAAATAGGTCAACAGTGGGGCCTCAGATGCACCATATTTTAAGCAACTAAGTGATGCCGATGCTGCTGGTCCATGGGCTGTGCTTTCAGTAGCAAGGATCTAGAGCGCAGGTTTTGGACAGATAGGCCCGTGATCCAGTGGCTTATCATCTCTGCTTTCTCATCCGCTAATTGGGTTGGTGTAAGATTTATATGAGACTGCATGTAAGGGACTAATCCCAGCCCCTAGCACACAGGACATGTGGCGGATACAGAGTGACTGTATTAGGCAGAGATGGAGAGTTGTCCGGTATTTAATATGAAGTCTCTTACGAAATGGATCTTGACCGTTATCAGAATTTTCATGGGCCCAGTGCCAGGCAGCTATCAGTGTTTTTCAGCCCTGTGTTCATGTTTTGGCAGCCTTGGAGTCAGTCCTGAAGCAGAGGTAAAGTACAAGTTACGGAACTTAGGTATTGCAGAGGGAGTCTTATTTATGATGAAAAAGGTTCAAAGTGGGAATCATAGGTTATGGTGAGTCAGGGTTGCCTGATGTAAAACCATGCTGTCTTTCCCTTCACATCCGGGACCTATGCAGCTTTTAGTTCTGTACTTTTACCCTTATATCATAAGGTTAAGTTGAAAGCAGAATGAATCTGCCCCAAGAAAAAATACTCAGCAACTTTCCAAATTCATTAACCCATGCCAATCAAATAGATAGCAGAAAAAAGTTAGGTTTTATGAGACTTTTCCACTAGGTATGCTCACAAAAACCTTGCTGCTCAAAAGTACGGTCCAGGGACCAACAACACTGACATCATATGGGAGTTTATTATAAAGGCAGAGTCTCGAGTGCCCCCCCAGACCTACTGCATTGAGATTTCTGGGACGGGGCCCAGAGATCTGTGTTTTAACCTTTCCAGGTGATTTTGAGGCATCTTAAAGTTTGCATGGCTTTACGGCATTAGACCAACAGCGTCAATTCGTTCTTTTTTCTTTGTTAGAATATAGAATCCGAGGCCCTAACCAACAAGCTACTGGCTTGGAATTTGTACTTTAACAAGATCTTTGGGATATTAGCATGCTCACTAAAGTTTGGGAAACAGAGCTTAAGCCTAGAGCGTACCTTCGGCCCAATCTGCGCTCTGGGGAAGTCATTAGATCGGTGGTAGAGTCAAGCAAAATACAAATGAATTATTGGAAAAATAGAAAGGTCCAGATTATGCTGTCTTTGCATTGTGTTTTGAAGCAAAGAAAAAGGAATAAAAACTTCAGGCATTAACGTTCTGCCATTTATAGGGTCACTTAACCAAGATCTTGGGATATACTGGACTTAAGTGAGTTACAGACCGTGTTCTTGCTGGAAGACAAGTAGAACAATTATCATATTGGCAACAGTGAAGAGAAAAGAGAAAGAGTCCTGGTTTACCTGCTCCATTTCTGTTCAACTCAGATCAGAAGCCAGCAGAAGGGAGGAGGGGGTTTTGTTCTTTGGGTATGGGTGAGGCATTCTTTCCCAAATGTTTATTCAGTGCCCTGGGTTCAAAACTGACTGCTTCTGCCAGTCCTGATTTCCTCGAGGCCCTTGGTATAGAGACTTCTCTAATGTTGATGATGATGATGATGATGACGATGAGGACGAAGACAATGACGGTGATGATAAAGCCTTCTCAACAAGATGTTTTATCACTGTGTTATCTTGCCCATTATTTGTACTGCAAAGGGCAGGCCCATCAGTCTAGGTCAGCCACCATGCCTAGGCTCATCTTACATTTTTTATGAGATGGGATAAATATGGGGAAAGCTGGTATCTGATCAAGGTCTGGTACTGGAACCATTATCAGAGGGTATAATAATTTTAAAATGTACTTTCAGTTTCAAAATTATTTATATATACGTATATAGTAGCTGCTGACCTAAGCATAGAAAACTCATCTGCTTCCTTGTCCAAGTCTTCCCAGAAGTGGATACCAAGATGTGATTAACCGTGTAAAGATATTAGAGGAAATGCTTGAGAGAAAATGGGGAGTGAGCCAGGGAAGGCTGGGAGAGCTGTCGGACCAAGATGTAAGTCTGCCTCCTATGGAGGAGAAAAGGGAGAAAGGAATGTCGGGAGGAAGCATCCAAGACCACCGTGCAGTCTAGGGAAGGTTCTTAAGGTTGTCATAGGATTCCCATTTCCCCCAGAATTGGGGTTATCTTAATATTCCTACCATACTCAGTCACTGACTAGGAGCAGCGGTGGTGCCCAGAAGGCAGTGAATGTCTGTAGCAGGTGGGAGCATCCATCAATATCTCAAAGCCATTACCTTCCTCCTCTTTTGCCTCATCAAAAGCGTTCAGTGGTGCCTAGTATTTGAAGAGCCATGTACCAATCTATTCAGCATCTCATGGAGGGTTTCATAAATATGAAATACAGCCAATCTGCATCCTCACTTCAGACTTACCATGCTATTGGAGCAAAGTCTCAACTCTGTATTTGCATGAAGGTTTTATGTTCTCTTGGAGAAATAACAATAAGAACTTGGTAAAAAAATATGGAATTGTCATTTTTTTAAAGATTTTTTAAAAAAGAAATTTATTTGAGAGAGAGAGAGAGCATGAGCAGGGGGTGAGGAGAAGGAGAGGCAGGCTGTCAGCTGAGCAGGGAGCCCAACACAGGGCTTACTCCCAAGACCCTAAGATCATGACCTGAGCAGAAGGCAGACGCTTAACCAGCTGAGCCACCCAGGCGCCCCTGGAATTGTCACTCTTAACTAAAGTGTTGAGTGTTGTTGGCTAGCCTTCAAGAAGGCAAGAGACTAGTGTGATAGAGACAGTGTGAAGCGATATGTATCCTGCCTTGAAATATCAACAGACTGTCGGCAGGATTTTTTGAGCAGCTCTCTGAGGTTCCCTTAAACTTTCCTCTGACATACTCCTGGAGGAGATTGTCGTGCATTTTTCAACGAAGTGTATTAAAAAAGACACACTGTGTGTATCTTACTAAAGAAGTCCAATTTCAACTTTGAGAAAACCCTAAAGATCCTAGGACTGGGAAGCAGGAGAACTGAGTTTAAATTTTCTAACCTTGCTGTGTAACCTTGAGCAAGTCACTTGACCTTCCTTCCAGGTTCTAATTTTCTCTCTTATGAAATGGTGATAATAGTACTTGATTGCAATTCATCTGATAGACTAGTTTCGCTTGTTGAAGACATTGAAAAATTCGAAATGTCATTCAAAGTAAAGGTGATTGCTTGAGCTGGACTCAAGTCCTGTTAAGGAAAATAACGGCACAAATGGATTAGAACTAGAAACAGAAATGGCCCACCACCCCAAACAGAGTAGAACCAGGGGTTGGCTATTATGTCTCTTTCAGTTTTACCTTTCACTTTCTTCAGACTGGCAGACCCAGTTTGATTTCTGGCCTCTTGTGGGAGATCAACCCTCATGGAGGACCCCTGTGCCAAGAGGAGCCCAGGGCTGTTTTCTTAGGAAGTGGCTTTGGACCAGGGTATTTCAGTAAGAAAGGAGAAACTGGGCACGACTGGCCCCTACACAAATCCAACAGATGCAGATTATAAACTGGCAAGGTGACATCATTGAAAGAAATCACACAGTTGAGTAAAAGTCTCAAAGCATGACCAAGTCCTTCTCCCTGCAGTCCACATGACCTGGTAAAATCACAAAACTGCCATAAGCCCCAGTTTTCTTCCTGGGGATAAAAATGGGTTAATAGGGGGGTGCCTGGGGGACTTTGTTTGTTAAGCATCCAACTCTTGAACTAAGCTCAGGTCTTGATCTCAGGATCGTGAGTTCAAGACCTGCATTGGGCTCCACGCCTGACATGGAGCCTACTTAAAAAAATTTAAAAAAAGGTTAATAGGAAATTCAGATCAGATAATTTACATGTAAATATGTTATGAACTCTGAGATGCAAAGAATGATCACCAGAGCTTAAAAAAGAAAAGAAGTAAGCAAGCAAGCTTAGTCACTAACCTGCTAGGGGGAAGTAATACACTCCCATGAAGAAATTCACTTGGTGAGTAGAAAACATGCCAAATTCAAGAAGACTTTTTTTATTATAACATGCAAAATTCTTGACAAATTACAAATAGATATGATAATGGTTGGTTAAATAAGCAGTATGGTGGTGACTGAAAAGGCTATCCACTGATCTTTTCATCAAAGATAAATGGCAAAGTTAGGATTCCTTTTAACAAAGAATTGAGTGAGCCTTTATAAATAAAAAAAAAATCAGATTGTAAATTCGGAAGCACTGGTCTCTGTAAATGTAATCTCCTTTTTTAAAGCTGTGTTTTCAAAGGCTTGTCGGTTGGCAGACAAGCAAATCTCAGAGCATATTCATGAAAGAGCAGACTGAGTACTTGTAAACCTTGGAGACAGGAGGCCTGTGTCCTGTGCTGCCCCTCACTGGCTGTCTGTCTGATGCAAGGTGATTTATTTCCCTCCACGAGGCCTCCAGTTTCTCAACTGTAATACTGTCTATAGCTCAGGACTAGTGCTAATGTCCCTTCCTTCTCTGACCTATCCTGATTCCAAGGAACTTCATCTGATCATGGCCTCAAAAACCATGTTTCCCCTGAGAAATGTTGAGTAACATTAAAAAATGTTAAACATGGTAACATGGGTATAACAGGGATCTGTTGTCGTGACAGTGTTGTAACAATCGCCCCCCGAACTTGGTTGCTTAAAACGACCACCATTTATTTATTTTCACAAGCCTGTACGTGGCCTGGGCAACTTGGCTGATATGGCCTACACTTGGTTCATTGCAGCTGCTCTCACTCACAGTCCTGTAGTGTGCTGGTGTGTAGCTGGGGTGGCTGGTCTGTTGGCCTCAGTGGGGACAGATAGAATGGCCCAGGGCCTCTCTCCAGTGGCTGGTCCAGGATTATTCACATGTCAGTGGAAGTTTCCAAGAAAGAGAATGGGAGCATGCAAGACCTTTTGAGTCTAGGCTTAGAACTGACACATTGTCACTTCCATGGCATTTTCCTGACCAAAGTAAATAATCAGGTCAGTGCACCTTTGTAGGTGGGGAAGCTGACTTCACCTCTTGATAGGAAGAGCTATAAAATCGTATTGCAGAATGCATGGGAACAGGCAACAATGCAGAACTGGGGAAATCTTGGCCACTAAATGGTAGGTGGATAGGTCTGTATGATTCTTTCTGAAACATTTTGTGATGTGTATTTTCAATTTAGGTAGTTTAAAGCTTCACTTGCTGGTGGCCAGAAGAATCATAAGTAATAGCAGCAGACTATTCTTCTTTCTAGAAAATCCTCAGAACAAACATTAACAGAGACATGGCATTTGCCTAAGGAACAGCAGCTTATTGGCTTATTTATACCTTTTCAAAAGAAATGTTAGCTTCCCTGCTGACCCTAAAGGCTCTTTGCTTTTTTTCACAGTTTGTAAATGACAATCCAAAGTTTTTTTTCTAGTGCCGTCTTCCCTGAAAATGGCAACAAACGTTAACTAACTTTATCAAAACAGGAGCTGAGAAACTGCCACTATGCCAACTATCGAAACAAAAGCCCTGAAGCTCCTGTTCCTTGTTACACCTTAGTGATCAGTGTGCCCTAGCGTTGAAGGCCTCACTCTTCCCCACTTGCCCTCTTCCAGCTCTCTGGTAACTCCAGCCCCATTTGCAGGACTCAGTAGGCACGAGTGTCCAGTGGACAGTGCAGATACAGAACAACCTCTGCTGTTGGAGAAAGTTCTGATGGAGGAGATGGTTAGGTCTAAAGCTACCCAGAGAGAAAGGTCCAGCCCAGGCCTCAGCGAAGGAACCAGACATCTGAGAGAAAAGGTGATTGTCCAGAATGGACACTGTGACTCACACAGTGTGGCTCTAGCTCTCCCTACAACAAATTCATTCAGTGACCTTAGGCAACTCATTTCTTTGAGCACTAGTTTATTCAGAAAATGAAGGTTAGATCAGGGCCCCTGATACTCTCATGTGCACATGAATCACCTGGAGATCTTGTGAAGATAGAAATTCTGGTGCAGTAGATGGTTGAGGCCTGAGATGCTGCATTTGTTTGTTTGTTTGTTTTAAGATTTTATTTATTTGACAGAGACAGCCAGCGAGAGAGGGAAACACACAAGCAGGGGGAATGGGAGAGGAAGAGGCAGGCTCTCAGCAGAGGAGCCTGACGTGGGGCTCGATCCCAGAACGCTGGGATCACGCCCTGAGCCCAAGGCAGACGCTTAACGACTGAGCCACCCAGGTGCCCCAAGAGATGCTGCATTTGTAACCAATGATGCTGATGCTTCTGGTCTGTGGACCTCTCACTGATTAGGAAAGAATTAGTCATTGTATACTGACTGCCACAGAAAGGATTCTTTCAAATTGCTTACTGCAGACTTGTCTCTACGGTCCTGTCTAGCTCCTAGAATCTCTGAGGTTGGAGAAAAGCCCCATTCCCATTAGTAAAGGGGCCCTAGTGCCCATGGCTGTGTAAGAATTTAATAGTCTTTTGAACTTTTTTATAAAACAACAAAAATGACTTAAAGAGTAAGTTCACAGTTTCCTTGTAAGGAAAGGTTTGCTTCTTGTCTAATGACCTATATGAAGTGAAGAGCTCTTACAGGTCATATATTCCACTCAGTAGAGACTGGGTAGTCTTTACATTGCCTTAAAGGACCTCCCAAGGCCACTCTCTTCAAATGGTAATTATACACAGTAAAATATGGCTATTCCTAATACCGTGGCTATTCTTACTTAAAATTGGCAAGTAAACAGAGAAGCAGCACAAAATCATGCACCAGTAGACTGCCCCAGTAGCTGGCTGACTCTGGATTTCTCCAGGTGGTAAGTACAGTGACTGGTGGGAAAATACACTACATATGCATACCGTGTGTGTGTGAATGTGTGTGTGTGTGTGTGTGTGTGTGTATACTATAATACCATACTATAATACCATGCAACTCACTTCTCCCAAGTTCCACGGTGTGCTCTCCAGCTCATAGATCATTAAGTCTTGACTCTAAGACCTGCTGCTTTCTCTTGAACCAAGCGATGGGTGCTTTTAGTGAGCAGTAGTACCAGATGGGTGTGGTGCTGTGGCCTCTTTAATGCAAGCCATTCAGTTTGTCCTAAATCGGCGGGCATGTTTTCTGCATTTACAACTTGGATTTCAAGGCTGGGAATAGGAATGCTGAAGAAGCCAGAGTACAGAAGAAAAGAATAAAAGGGCAAAGGACTAAAACCTACAGGGAAAGGCAATTACAAGGTGTATCAATGTATATTACGCAGAAGGAGGTATTTATTACACTTTCAAGGTTGTGTTTTGTTTTTGTGGGGGTTTTTTTGTTGGTTTTTTTGTTTTTTTGCATGAAAGGTAAGGGGGAAAGAACTGATATTTGTTGGTCTGAATTGGCTAAGTGCAGTTGCAAAGAATAAAGGGAGCTTTTAGAAAGTGGGCAGCTGCAGCAGAGCCTGAAGCCATGGTACTTGATACTGCAGTATACTCTCTCTCAGTGATTCCGGGTGGCTTTTGAGAATAGCAGGCGAGGCATTCAGGGCAGAGAACAATGGCAGATGTCAGGAATGAAAAAGAATCTAGAGTTTAAAAGACTGTTGATTGACAAGTAGGACAGATCAAAGAGAGATTCGTATCAAGTATTTATAATTCTAATTCTAATAGAGCTCAGCAATCATAAAAAAGGAAACAACAACAAGAAAGCTGATGGCTTTCAATCTTAAAAACAAGCAGGAGAAACTGGTCTGTGACTCAAACTTTATCATTTTATCCATTCTAATTTTTTCCCACTGTGTATTTTGTTACTCAGCTAATCATTGAAAAGGAAGTTTAAGTGTGTTCGGATTTTTTTGCCTTAAAACTATACAGTGAAAATTTTTTTGGAGAAGCATGAGATGGGGTTCATGTATAATCCACTGTAAATCAGGCATCAGAGACCATGTGTAAGCATGACCTTTTATGATCTGCAGGATATGTTTTGGGAGAAGCAGGACTCTGAAAATTCATCACCTGAGCCCACTAGGCTTGCTTTCAGTTCCTTGTCATTTCCATTCTGTGTCCCACGGAGGTATCGATATGCAAGACTTCCTCACGGCAGACTGGGAGGTAGGGCTGAAGGAAAAACCCTGTTTTTGGAAACTTGCTCAGGCTTGTTCAGGACCAGGGTGGTTTAGAAGCCCAGAGAGAAATGTTGAAATCAGTCATTGCAAAAGAGCTGTTGTAATAAGTAATGAATAAAAACTGAAAGAAAATCTCTTTCCTCCCCAAAGTAAAAACCTACCATAGAACTTGTCTAAACAGCTCCTCATAATAGAACTTTTTAAAAGGCAACATAAACTCAAGTGCTTCCCACAGCCAAGGGCAGAACCTCTGGCCATCATTGATTGATTCATTCATTCAGGAAGTATCTATCAAGACACAGTACATGGAAAGCACAGCCTTGGACATTGCTAAGGAACAGGAACATGATGACTCCCTTCATAGTCCTTAGACATCAGTTCACATGTCACCTCTTCAGAGAGTCATTGTCTGGCAGTTCAGTCTCACCTCTTCCTATCTCTCTCATTCTTTGTCCTAGTTATTTCCGTCATAGCCCTTGATACACCTGAATTGTGTAATTTTTTAGTAACACCCATTACTGTGAAAGACCCAGTGAATTATTCACAGCTGTGTTCCCAGTCTTTAGAACAATGCCCATATATATTAGCATCTCAAGAAAATGTTTATTAAGGAAATGAAGATGGGGCAAACTAACCCACAGCCTTCCTGTTCAAATAAAATATCCTACACAAAAAGAAAACTACAAAGCAGTAAGTGAAATATCTGTGAGAAAAATCAGATTATTATAGGAATTGAATTTTTAAAAGATCCCTTCTAAGACCATCAGAGAAGACTCTCCCCAATTCCTAAAACCTTCCATTTGTTTTTGGATTCAAATCAGTGAGAAAGAACTCAAATATTGTGAAAGCAATAACTAACCCTTTTATTAAAATGACATTCTGGCAATAACAATGTTCTAATCAATAGAAAATGAAATTGTCTAGAAATTACTGTCTAGAAATTATCCAAAATGCACATGGGAATTGAATACATATCAAAGGAGGCATTTCAAGTCAGTGAAGAAGTGTTAGGTTATTTAATAAAAAGTACCATGAAAACTGGTTTGTCTTTCTTAAAATAAAGTTTGATGTCTTTCTTACTCTTTATCCCCATTAACATAATTAAAAATAAAGTTCTACAAGAGAATATTGGTAATTTGTAAGGTAATTTGTAGATGGAAACGTACCTTACTTTCTGATCATGATTTCAGTATTTAAAGAACAAAGTCAGAAGAGAGAATCAGCATGGAAAATATTTGTAATGTGTATTACAGGGAACTAAATTCCTCAATATATAAAGAAGTTTTATTAATAAGAAACATAAATGAATAGAAAAAGCAAAGCTATGAGCTAAACAGGAAAAGAAATACAAAGGGTTTACAATAATCGAAATGAAGTTCAATCTTACATGTAATTGAAAAATGCAAAATAACAATGAGATATGTCTTACCTTAAACGTGGCAGAAAATAATTGGAGGTTTTCATTATATGATGTTGATGAGGCTATGGGGAAAATACACATTCAAACATTAAGTATAAAAATGAATTGCTGTGATCTGTTGAAGGGTAATTTGGCAACATCTATGAAAATCAAAGCAGGTGTATTGAGTCCCACAGCTGTACATTTTTCTTACGTATATACTTCCATATATACAAAAGCGTGGTAACAGACGAGAGAGGGAGGAAGAAAAAGGGGAGGATGAAGGAGAGAAAGGATATGAAGGAGAAGAGGAAGCAGCAGCAGCTTCTGCTGCTGTTTATTTATAGACTGTTTATCCACATGGTGGAATAATACACAACAGTCAAAGGAAGTAGATTTGGGGATATTGACGTAGAAAGATATCCAGCATATTAGAAAAAGATAAGATAGAAACTGTGTTAAAAACCATATTAAAAAGAAAATATCCATATATTCTGGATGAAGAGATAAGAAATTATGCTGGTTATTATGTGATTGTCATTCAGCTAGAAACCTATCCTGCTACACTCTGCTCTGATGATGGAGCTGGGATGCTACAAAACACACTTCTCCTTTGCCGTTTGACTCCCTGTTAAGTTCTGGTAATAGATCACTCATGGTTCTCTTTGGGAAATAAGACTGGAGCCTGGGGTGGTAAGGACAATGCTTCCTTTAAAACATAAGTCACATCAGCGAAAGTTGAGAATGCTGGACTTCTAATAGGTGTATGTACAGCACCGATATTCCCAGTTCCCAAACGTGGTAGGTATCCATGGCGTCCTCTTTTTTTAGAGCTAGTCCTCAACTTCCCCAGATTTGGTATCAGCACAGGCAGCCATACCTTGTGGATAAAGTGTTAAATTGGCTGGATTAGTGAAAGAACAAACTTCTAATTTAAGAGAAGAAGAGTTGAGATGCCAAATATTTTAACCGTTAGAAGACAAATAATAGGTAGTAAGGCAGTGTTTTTCAAATATTTTTAACCCACAGGGAAAATATATATTTTGCATTAGAACAACGAACATAACACACAAAGAGAAAAGTTTCATCAAACAACACCTTAACTTTATTACATGTAATTCACTCTGATATTTTCAATCCCTTTCCATTCCATTCCATTCTAATTAGAAAAAAATGACCCCCCAGCTTTATTTCATAGTCTACAATTTGAGCAACACTGGCATAAAAGAATACATATAGACTCTCTAATCAGATTGACCTTGGTCCTAAGTCCAGGCCGACCCACATAAGATTGTTGCTATAGTAGTTACTTCTCTGAATTTTTCCTCATCTGGAAAATGGGACATTTAATACTTAGATGGTTGAAGAATGAATTTGTATAATGTTTGTAACATGGGTAATGTGCTTGGTCCATGGTAGGCATCAGTGGTCCACTTTTCCATTTTTTAAAGATTTGTTGAAAGAAGTAGATGTGGTTCTTGCCTTCATGTAACTTATTTCCTCACTGTGCATTCAGTAAGCTGAAAACTGCTACTTGATCATGCCATCAGGCCATAGTGAGGGACAAATTCACCATTTCTTCTAAGTCTGTCAAAGAGACTGAGGAGCCTGTTAGCACAAAGGCAGTAGAGAGGAAGCTGTGTACATAGGAGAACCCATTCGTCATGGAGCCTGATTCTCTTATGGCAGTGGTTCTCAACCATGGGTGATTGTGTCCTCTAGGAGATATTTTTGGTTGGGAATGCTATTAACACCTAGTGGGTAGAGGCCAGGGATGACAGTAAATATCCTACAATGCACAGGATAGGCCCCCACAACCAAGAATTATCGGTTCCCAAGTTTCAGTAGAGTCCAGATTGAGAAAGCCTGTGTTATGGAAACAGAACCACTCTGATTACTGGTGATTCGAAGTGTCTTTAGACTCTTGGTATAGGAATCATTCTCACGTGCTTGGGCAAGTCTCCAAAGCTCCCAGTTTCAATTTTCTCATCTGCAAAATGTGTATAATAATATCTGCCCACCTCTATAATTGGTTGAGATGTGCAAATCAATCCAAAGATGAAAAGCTTTAAGAATTAGAACTAGATGGCTAATTTCAAATAGGTACCTTTTTATTATTATTGTGATTATTGGCTTTTTCATAAAATAAAATGTTGCCAACAGACATCAAAGATTTTCTTACTTAAAAGAGTTATAACAAAAGTATAACATTGGTATAATTACGGCACCAGCACCAAATTTTCATCACCAGGAATATGGCTCATTTGAAGGGTTTGCATTATAACATCACGGTTTCAGAAGGGAATCAGAATTAAATTACTGTCTTAATAGTGCCAACATTCCAAATACCTGATGTAAAAATAAACAAAGAATGTATTATGGTTACACATTATTCATTCTGTTTATAGATACTTCCCTTTTCAATACTGTCCTGGACCCAGGGAGCCAATAAAACAAATCATGCCAAGAATTACAAATTGTGTCTTGCTCAGTACTTGACTTTTTCTGAAGTTATCAAGGTTCATTTAAAAAACATCTTGCCAGTAGCTGCTATAGAACATGTGGGGATGAGTCGGTAATTTCTTTTTCTTCTGTATGCTCACACCTTGGTCTTGGTGCCTCTCTTACAGAACAGTTTGTCTTGTAGCTTCATTCGTTATGCTAATCTGTTCTTCTCCTTTATAAACCCGGTGCATACTCTGATTGTGATTCCAGAGAGAAGATCTTGCCTTATCCATCTTTAGCTTTGCAAAGAGCGGGTGTGCCATGTAACCAAGTGAACTGAGTTCTGTGAGCATTTCTCAAGAGAGCTCTCCTCATCACTTCCAGTCTTTCCTTGCTTTCTTCCATCTGTGCAGAGATTCTTGGTGAACACTTCTGGAAGGAAGTGAATGTGGTCCCTGTCCTTACGCAGCTTATACTCTCAGTGCCACCAGTAATTTGAAAATTGCTGCTGGATTATGCCATCAGGTCACAATCGAAGCCACACTTACTATAGATCTATATGCTTTTTTGAAAACTGAGGATCCCATTAGCCCTTTCAGTGGAACATCACGGATCAGAGCAAAGCCCACGTTCAGAATAAGTAGGAGTGATTTCCTAAGTCTCTGCTGTGGGAGGAACAGGGCTGTGTGCTGGGGGGATGTGGAACTTGAACAATCAACGTGAGTGAGGATGGCAGTAGGGAAAAACTGAAGAGCTGATAGATTGGTGACTTTTAGAAGTTACTTAAGCCAAAGGACCTTTTTTTGAGTTAAACCGTTCTTTGAGACCCTTTCCAAAAATCTAATTAAAATATAAATGAGGACAGTCTTGATCAATGGAACCAAGCTTTCTTTCAGTGCTTATTAAGCACTTAATCCTGTAATCTAGTGGATTCTGGGATTATAGGGATGAAGAAAACTTGGCCCCTATCCTTAAAGAACTCACGAGGATTCATGATGTCTACAAATAATGACCTAAAGTGGGATAAGTGCTAGTAGAGGGATATGAGAGCATGTTGACTGTGTCTGGGAGTATCATAGAATTGGTGACATTTGAAAGGAGATTTAGGACAAGGAATAACTGGCACAAGGGCACGTCGTCATGACTTGCAGTGACAAAACAGAGAAGCATGACTCCTATCAGGGGCTGTCTGTACATAATCCTGGAGATGTTGGCAGGGTCGGAGCTTGAAGAACCATGGCTGTGATATTTAGGTTTCATAGAATGCATCAGCAGTTCCCAAACTTCGGCATTTTATGCACTGATAGAATGTCTCAAATTAAGTGGGTTGCTCACATAGGGTGTCATTTTTTACTTTTGTCATTTCATGGCATTAGGAAATTATTTTGCCATCTACCACCACAATCTATAATAAAAATTCCTACTGAATAATATTTTATATCTTGTTCTTACCTTCCTGGACATACTTAAAATGATGGTGATGGTTGCTAAAGGCTGAGGTGGCTGTGGCAGTTTCTTAAATAAGGCAACAGTGAAATTTGCTGCATTGATTGACTCTTCCTTTCATAAGCAATTTCTGTGTAACATACAGCGCTGTTTGGTAGCATTTTATCCATGGTAGAACTTCTTTGAAATTGGAGTCAGTTCTCTCAAACTCTGCTGCTGCTTTATCAACAAAGTTTATGTAAGATACTGAACCCTTTGTTGTCATCTCAACAGTTTTCCTGGTGTCTTCACCAGGAGTAGATTCCATCTCAAAATTACTTCATCTTAAGGAACGATTCCTCATCCATTTAAGTTTTATTGTGATATTGTAACAATTCAGTAACATCTTCAGACTCCACTTTTAATTCTAGTTTTCCTGCTATTTCCATCACTTCTGCAGTTACTTCTTCCACTGAAATCTTGAACCCCCAAAGTCATCGATGAGGACTGGAATCCAACTTCTTCCAGACTTCTGCTCATGTTGATACTTTGACCTGCTTCCATGAATCGCAAGTATTCTTAATGGCATTTAGGGTGAGTCCTTTCCAGAATGTCAAAAGGTTTTCAGTTTACTTTGGATCCATCAGAGGAATCACTGTCTATGGAAGCTATAGCCTTACAAAATATATTTCTAAAATAATAAACTTGAAAGTTAGAATTACTCCTTGATCCATGGGCTGCAGAATGGATGTTGTGTTAGGAGGCATGAAAACAGCAGTAATCTCCTTGAACATCTCCATCAGAGCTCTTGGATGACCAGGTGCATTGTCAGTAAACAGTAATATTTTGAAAGCAATCTTTTTCTCAGCAGTAGGTCTTAATAGTGGGCTTCAAGTATTCAGTAAACCATGTCGTAAACAGATGTGCTGTCTTCCAGGCTTTGTTGTTCCATTTATAGAGCACAGAGTAGACTTAGCATAATTTTTAAAGGCCCTAGGACTTTCTGAATAGTGAATGAGCATTGGCTTCAACTTCAAGTCCCCAGCTGCATTGGCCCCTAACAAGAGAGTCAGCCTGTCCTTTGAAGCTTTGAAGCCAGACATTGACTTCTCATCTCTAGCTATAAAAGTCCTAGATGGCATCTTCTTCCTATATAAGGCTATTTCATCTATACTGAAAATCTCTTTCTTAGTGTAGCCACCTTTATTAATGAGCTAGATCTTCTGGATGACTTGCTGCAGCTTCTACACCAGCACTCATTGTATTACCTTGTACTTTTATGTTACGGAGATGCTTTCTTCCTTAAACCTCATGAACCAACCTCTGCTAACTTCAGTCTTTTCTTCTGTAGCTTCCTCACCTTTCTCAGCCTTCATAGAATTAAAGAGAGTTAGAGCCTTCTTCCTCTGGATTAGGCTTTGGCTTGAGGGAATGTTGTGGCTGGTTTGATCTTCTATCCAGGCTACTCAAACTTTCTCTGTATCAGCAATAAGGCTCTTTTGCTTTCTTATCGTTGATGTGTTCACTGGAGTAGCACTTTTAATTTCCTTCATGAACTTTTTCTTTGCATTCACAACTTGGATAACTGACAAAAGAAGCCTCGCTTTCAGCTTTTGACACGGCTTCCTCACTAAGCTTAATCGTTTCTAGCTTTTGATTTTAATTGAGAGATGTATGACTCTTGCCTTTACGTGAACACTTAGCGGCCATTGTAGGGTTATTAATTGACCTAATTTCAGTATTGTTGTGTCACAGGGAATAGGCCTAAGGAGAGGGAGAGGCACAAGGAAAATGCCAGTTCGTGGAGCAAAACACGTACATTTATCAATTAAGTTTGCCATCTTATATAGGTGTGGTTCATGGTACCTGTGGATAATTACTGTAGTAACAGCAAAGATCACTGGTCACAGAGAACCATAACAAACACAGTAATCATGAAAAAGTTTGAAATATTTTAAGAATTATCCAAATGTGATACAGAGACACAAAATGAGCAAATGCTGTTGGAAAAATGACACCAGTCGTCTTGTTGGATACAGGATACCACCAAACTTTCAATGTGTAAAAAAGGTAATACCAATGAAGTGCAGTAAAGTGAAGCACAAACAAGGTGTGCCGGTAGTCTAAAGCCCTGCATCACTGCTTGGAAAATGGTTCTCGGGAATGCCCTAGATCAGCAGCGAACTTTTTATAAGAGATCAACTTTCGTGTTAAGCCTCTAAGATTTGAGAGTCTGTTTGTTACTGTACACGAGCAAGCCTCTTCTGACTAATACACAGTAATTTTATAAAGAGAATATACTTGCAAATTATTTAAACCAGAAAAAATAACCCCAGAATAATGTGTAATCCTTTGAATTCAATAAGTTTAATATAATAAAAAAGTCCCTATATTTTATGTTTTTTTTATTTGACTTCAAATTAAACTAAGGCCACATTATTCCTTAAAATATAGATGGAAAGAGGGGCAATAAAGGGCTTGAGGTGGGAGGTGATTAGGTTTATATTTAGAAAGACCAATCTGCTTATCAAGGGTGATACCAACAAGAAAAGATGATGTCAGAGATGCTTCGGAGGAGCCACAGATGAGATCAATATAGTGTATAGAAAGAGAAAATGTGGCTTCCTGCTAGGAAGGACTGGCTCCATATCTGTGCTGGCATCTTGAGGGTGATAAAAAGGTATTTCTTTCCAGAAGATGCCAAATTTTAAAAAATTGTGTTTGTGTGCTTCCACTACCACTTGCTGTCGCTGGACCCCTGCCTGAGTCAGTACATCAGTCGGGCCCTCTGTCATCCTAAGCTCCAGTGCTCTCAAAGAACTACCTAATTGGCTATACAGCATGGATTATTCTAAATCAAAAGCTTAATATGGAAGCTTTCTAAGAGAAATATACTCAGAGTTTGTGTTTTATTGCTTACAAATTTTGGCTCTCCTATGTAGACAGTCTAGTTTTGAAAAATATTTTGAAAGCATACATATAAATGTATAGAGTTTTAATTGCAGAGTTTTATTTTAATACAAATATTATTCTCCACATAGCAAAGGACTTAAAATACTGATTTAGTGTCTTGGAGTAGAGCTTTCCAGTGGATATCAAATAGCAGGTGGCTTTTTGGATATAGACTCCGGATTCTAAACTCTAGATTTTAGAGTATTTGGGGGCTTAAGTGAAAAAAGGGTGTGAATACCAATAGGAAGCCATATTTAATCGGACATAACCAGATTGCCTCTTTACCCATAGTACACTTACCTTTCTAGCTGAGTTCAAGAGATAAGCAAAATGCCTTCCAGTCAGCTGGACATTTTTCTCTTGCCATCTTGACAGCCAGAATTCTGTACAGGATGGGAGTGCAGATGGAAAATTCTGGCAATCATACCAGTTCTAGCTTTATTATTTCATCTGAAGCAGGCATGGCCAGCATTTTGTCAGCACTGCCAAGAGGAGATCGTAATTCTTAATCTCATTGTGAAAATAGGAAACCGTAAGAGAAATTTTGTCAGTTGGAAATTAGGTTGTTTTTTTGCATGTTTGTTTTTGGAGAGAGAATACATGTCAGTGGGGAGGAGAGGGAAGTGGGAGACAGAATCTTAAGCAGGCTCCATCCTCAGCACAGAGCCTGATACACAGCTCAGTCTCACAACCCTGAGATCATGACCTGTGCCAAAGTCAAGAGTCAGACCCTTACCTGACTGAGCCACACAGGCCCCCTGAAAATTGGGTGTAAGTGCATCCTTATCACCTGATTTCTCTTGCATCCTTTCATGTATACTTTGCTCCTGCTAAATTGTCATTCTCTCAGCTTAGAAGGTCTTTTCCATCTGTATGCCTTTATGTGTGTGTGTGTGCATACACACACACACACACACACACACACACACACACACTGTATACAATGCTCCACCCCACTGTCCTTGCCATTTCACACTCTGTGGCTCATTTTCCAACTGTTTGCACTTGCCTCTGTTTGCTTGAGGGCTTTCTCTGGCCATGAAGCCTGTTCTGACCTTGTACAAGCAGGCAGAAAGTGCTGCCAAAGAATTGATACCATCTTGTTCAGGAGCAACCTTAGCCTATCAGTGTCAGGAGTGGTAAACAAAAAAACCGTAGTTTTCTTATCCTTTGGAGAAAATTCATCTAATGCATTTACTCAGTATGCTTCCCAGGGCTTCCCACTGGGATGGGTATAAGTTGCCCCTTGTGCTAATCCTCTTATTATCTATCCTTTATTGACTACCCTCTCTTCCTGCTTCTCTACTGGTGTTTCCTCTACTTCCTAAATAAATTACATGCATTTGACTCCTTATATGTATTGAGGCTACTTCTGGAGGAGCTCAGACTAACATATACATGCACAGTTTAAGTATAGCCTCTGAGAGGAAGCTTCCTCTGATGACTCCTGCAGGAAAAAAAAAAAAAAAATCTTCACCATCTTAATTCCCAGAGCACACAGTATATATACTTTTCTATCTGACATTTTATGCATTTTTGCCCATTCCAACTTCTCTGTAAGACTGCAAGTTCTTAAAGGGCATTACCCACACATTCCAATGTGTGTTCCATAACACCTGCCTCAGTATATATTGGCAAAGAAAAATTAGATAACACTTGATTTTGAAATATAAATTCTACCTACACTGCTATTGAAACTCAGTTGACAAAGAATGAGTCATTTTAAACAACTTTATTATTTTAGTGGACTGGTGGATTCTTTCTAAGATAGTGCATCTGGATTTCTTTGAAGGCATTTGACAAGGTTGCACATTATGTATGGGAGATTTAGTGAAGTCTAGGACGATATTTCCATTTCATGAACATATAGTGAGTTGAAAAATATTATACTGTAAATGACTCATTGCCAATATGAATAAAGATTTCTAATGGTGCTTCAGGTCTCTGACATTGATCTTTGCCTATTATAATTTTTTATAAGAAAAATTGTTTTTCTCACTAATTCACAGGTTGTTTGGGTTTGGATAATATTGACTGAGTTTGACTAAATTTGGCTCTAAGCTGAGGCCTCTTACAGTTTATATCAACAAATTATATAAAGATTTAGTAAGTATTTATCAGGTTTGTAAACTGTCAGAGCTGGGAGAGAGAAGTAACATGTTTGCTGGTAGAATCGTGAATCAAAATTTCCTTCATAGATTAGAATAACTAGATATGTTTAAGAGAGACCAGTGTAAATGCCCATGTCTGGGATCAAATAGTCATTTGTATTGGGGCACCATGACTGACTTCCTGTCTAATTACATAAATAAAGATTTGCATAGTTGAGTCATTATTATTCAATAAGAACCAAAATATAGTGGTACAAAGAGGAACTAATACATTTTTAGAAGGCATCAGTAGACGTGGAAACCATTCTTTTGAGAGCCTTCTAGGTATTAGTAACGTATGCATTTCTTTAGCTCTTCCCATTTTTCCAAGTTCCACATAAATAGTACTGGGCGTCCTCAGAGAGAGTCTCACAGACACTCACGGCACTGAGTAGAGTCCACCAGTTTTATGTTGTTCACTGTTCCATGATTCGTGGGGAGTCCCTTTATACTCCACCAAGGCCAGCAGGATAATGTGCTGAAGACCTCTCCTGTTCCCTCTTCAGATGTAGATTTCTCAGAACTCAGCTCCAGCGCAGCTCCAGCGCTATGTTCCAGCTTAATTCCACATGTAGAAAGCACTGTACTTGCTTGGTTATACATGCTTAGAACAGGGCTACCTTGTGCCCTCAATGCCTTAGGGACATTACTGCCCCTGACTAACATTGTTCCTTGGGTTTGAAGAGAATGCATTGGAGTTCATGGGTGGTAGACAGTTGTCTAAAACGTTGACACTGGCTTCTTGCACAAAACTCGATGTGACCGTCTCTTCCTTTAGGACTTCCTATGCATATCAGTCCATCATAGATGCTCCTCAGACCTGGTCAGTAGGCCTGAATTCTAGGGCAGGCAGAGGTAAGGCTCAAACAAGGACTCCCTGCTTGAAATCAGCTAGTGGGTCTAAATCCTACCTCCAGCCATTACTTATATGCTTCACCTTGGTCAAGCTGATTTATCTTTCGAAGTCTCAACTCTCTTATCTGTGAAATGATACCAGTACCCACCTCAGAGATAGTAAATGAATTTTCATGAAGAGTAAATGAGATGATACACAAAATGTACTTCGTAGAGCACTGGGCACATACTAAGCTATCAGAGGATGCCACTGCTATTATTATTACAGGGATTACTATTATATATCACTAGATTATGTACACATACACAGAAGAGTCATGCTGACCTAAAAATAATCCACCTCTAAAGATACTTACCTGTAGAACAGTGTCTTTACCAACTACCTGAATGTCTTTGCTGCTAGATGTTTAGGCAATGTATTCAAAGCCAATATCATGGAAACAATGAGCAGTTCTACATAAGCCACATGAACCAAATGTAACCGACAGTGTTTCACTTGAGATATGCAGCGTGCAGGGCCATGCTGGTTTATTAGCTTCCTGGAGCAATCGTTATTTACTGTCTGCAGGAAGGATAGAAACAAGATGGAAAAAGAACTCTAGCTCTTTGCACCAAGTAGAATTGAACTTTTTCCTTAGGTTTAGTATCAAAGTAACTAAAAAACTGGAATAGTAAATTTGTGAAGTAATACTAAGTATAAAAATATTTTTGAATAAAGTATTTTAAAAAGCCATAATTATTTTATTAAAACCATATTTCTTGGGGAATAAAAGAATTACCGATATTATGAAGATGACCATCACTGTGTTGTCTCTGTTGGTCATTATGTCTCTGGCATATTGTTGCTGGGGCCATCTAAGAAGCCAGGACAAGATGGTGAGGACTTTTAAGAGGACAGCATTATAATGTTTCCCAAGCTGAGGGATCTGGGCATTTTTCTCAGATAGTCCCAAGGAGATGGACTATTTTTATATAAATAAGTGAACTTGGATGGACTCTTTGTAGCTACAGATAGTGGATTCTGGATAGACATGTAGAAATCACAGTAATAAATTACTAATGACTTAGTTTGTCTAGAAATAGAAGGGACAAGAGTGCCTGGGTGGCTCAGTCAGTTAAGCGTCAGACTCTTGATTTCCACTCAGGTCATGATCTTAGGGCCATGAGATCAAGCCATGCTCAGCATGGAGCCTGCTTAAGATTCTCTCTCCCCTTCCCCTCTTCCTCTGTGCCCTGCCCACCATGCTTGTACAAGCTCTCAAAAAAAAAAAAAAAAAAGACAGAGTGTGTGTTGAGGAGACCACCCCAACCCCATCCCTAGACCAGAGATTGCCCTCAGTTGCCAGCACCTACAGTTCTCCCCACCTGCCTCACTGTTTCCAAGCCTCCTCAGAAGCAGCCAGACATAGACTGGGACCACCAAGTGAGGCCATCTCCACAGCTACATGGACGAGCCCAGCCTCAGCCACAGGGGAACACTGACAGGTCCCTTTCCCTGGTGGATATACTCCAGGGCTGTGGCGATGTGTCAAGAGGCACTGTATGGGGAGAGTTTAATAAAAGCCCTTTTGAAAATGATGAAATAAAAATAAAATGGACTGTTTTATAAATTAAAGCCCTTTAGACTTCAAGGAACCTTCCAGTGGATGCACTTTTTTACAGGTAAGAATGTAAATCCAGGCACGCTAAGTGATCTCTGATTCATCTTAGGAAATATCAGAGGCAGAACTAAGAGAAAGTCCCCAACTTACTGTCTAGTGCTCTTCTCCCCAAAACTTAAGCTTACTCCTTTGCCTCAGTCATGGTCCATTTGGCAAGGATGTTAAATCATCTGTAGCATTCTTAAATTCTGTGGTGAAGACCATTTTCTCCCCCCATATCCCTAATGAATTAAAAAATTGGTTTAATTATTTTTATTTTAAATATTTTTGTTCTGATATCTTTGTTCTGTATCCACTTAGTGATCCAGTGATCATGCACTTAGATGTCAAGCAATACCAAATTTCTTAAGACTTGCTTTCAGTTTCCTACTTATCTCACCAATAGAAGTTGTGTGTGCGTATGTGTGTATGTTTTTTAAGTCAGTGAATGTCTAAATGTTGGATATCATTCTAATACAAGTATAGTGTTCTAGAGTGGTTTTCTTCTTTAAATTTCTATAGGTATATCTGATTGATTGGGTTTGGGGATAGTTGTAAGAATTTCCCTTTGAAAATGTTTTTAATCTCCTATATAGTGAATAGCACCTAAGATGGCCCCTGGTGACCCTCACACACTGGCATTCAGGCCCTGTACAAATCCTCTCTCCTAGAGCGTGGGCTGGACTTACTAACTCACTTCTAAGGAATAGAACACAGCAGAAACAATGAGATATCACTTATAAGATTAAGTCATAAATTAAATTTGACTTTTGTTTTCTCTTTCTCTCTTTCTCTTGCCTTCCTCTCTGCTTCCTCCCCTCAGATCCTTGTGCTTTTGGGGCAGCATGTTGCCAGCTTATGAATAGTCACATAGGGACCCAAAACAAGTGACTGATGTATCTGGTGAACGGCCAGTGAGGAATTCTTACCAGCTCCTTGTGAGTGAGGTTGGCAGCAAATCTTCACCCAGTAGAGCCTTGAGATGACAGCAGTCCTGGTCAACACCCTGATATCAGCCTTATGAGAGACTGTGAGTCATAGGTGTCCAGCTTAAGCCATGCCTGGATCCCTGACTTAGAGAAACTATGAGATAATAAAGGTTTCTTGTTTTATTACACTACGTTTTCAGGTTATTTGTTTCACAGAAATAGACCCTGCTATGAGCATAGCCAGGCAAAGCTGTAATCACCATCAACAATTAGCATAAATAAGTGTGCTTTCTTCTTAGCTGCACAGTTGAAGTACAATAGAACAAATGTGGAGGCTTACTCGCATAGAAATTGTACATTGGATGCTCTTCAGGAGTGATATACCCATTCTCCAGATGCTGCGAACAATACATACTGGTGGGTCATGGCTTTCCTTCTCATGAGAATTTCCCTCAGGGAACTGCCTCTGCCAAGAGCATGACAAATTAATGCAGGGACACAAGAGTCTGGCTCTCTTGCCTCAATTGGGATAACTTAGAAGACCATGCCAGCCCCAGACCTCCTCATGGGGTCAGCTGAGGCTTCTGTTGTAACTGTATTAGGGGTCAAATTTCCTCTGTACCCAATCCTCCTTCCTCAGCTTACTTACACATATATCTCCCGTTGAGTTTCTGGTTGAATTCTTTGTCCAGGGCATCATGCGCTAATCTTTCTAAGTAAGTAGATATATTTATCGCAGAAAGCTCAATGGCTTTATTATCTCTCAGGATAAAACCCAACTCAACCTTCTTTATCACAATCAGCATGATCCTCACCCCCACCCACATGCTTATAGCTCCAGCTTGTCACTCACACTGGTTAGCTTCCCCCAGAGTTGGGGAAATGAAGTAGACTGATGGATTTGGTGGCTGAGAATCACTGACCCACTGGCTGCTTTATCAGCCTCTAGAGCGGTTCTCACCCCTCTAGCCATGTCTGGTAAAGGGTGGAAAGCTCTGACTCCGTGTTTGTTTGGGTCAAAGAAGCGCCCCCACCAAATTGGACATTACAGACAGGACTTACATTGGACTAAAAAAAAAAGTTGTAGACAAGTTGTCCTTTACTGCTGAGCCTCTTGCTGTTTAAGTCAGTTGGCCTCTGCCTCCATCTTAAGCAAATGGCCTTGTTTTTTCAAACAGATTTTGTGAGAAACAATGTGGGATCATCTCTCACTTTTTTGACTGAGAATACAATGGAGGTTGGAAGGAATAAATATGTTTGAATACTAACCCACTGAATGCTTATAACACTAAGGATTTCTGAAAATTATCCCCATTCAACAAATGAGGAAATTAAACCTGAGAAAACGAGTAACCTGGATGAGGTCCTACAAACTATCATGGTCCAAGAGAAATTATCTGAAACTTGGAGATAATACAAAAGATCATTACATATCCTTTCAAAGTCCTGCTAGAGCATTCTCTAATAGGCCCACCCAGGATTATTTAATATTCTCAGACAGGGGTTGATAAACTATGGCCTGCCAGCCAAACCTGACCTAGAGCATGTTTTTATAAATAAAGTTTTATTGGAACACACCCTGTTCATTTGTTTATATATTGTTTATGATTACTTTTGTGCTACTGTGATAGAGATGAGTAGTTGCAACAGATACCCATTTGGCCCACAAAGTCTCAAGTATTTACTGTCTGGCAGTTTACAGAAAAGGTTTATTGACCTCTGAAGTACTGTTTACTGCTAATTAGGGACCAGACTTGAAGTTACTTGTTAACTTTTATATGATGGAGATGTAAATGACTTGTGTGGTTAAAAAGATAGTAATAACCCCACAGATTTCGGTCTTTTTCCCAGTGGAACAGTAGTCAGTTCTGCACATAACCTAGAAATTGTATTTTAGCATTTTCTTTCGGTATAAACTCAGTCTCTCAAGTTATCTTTGAGCCAGCTTTATCCTCTTGGAGATTTCTTCATTAGTGAATCAAATTAATTTCTGACTCATGCTCACTCTATATTTGTATCAGATTAGTGCTCTTAAGTTTCTGGAAATTTGACATAGGCAGAACTGTGATTTGAAGAAAAAAAAAAGGTATCCGATGTTAAAAACCGATTTTCGTTCTGCTGCCTCCTCATCTGTAAAAATGAAAAAATAGACATGTCGATGAGCTCTTTCACTGTGATGTTAAAATGTTAGGGCCAGAGATCATCAAGATTGTTTCCCCTTCACTTCAGTTTGAGTTCTTTGGGCAAGAGCTCTTATGTAAGTCTAATAAACACATCCTAACAAATAGCTTCATTCAGTGACGATGAAAAAATAAGCAAGTTTCCTTTCAAGCCTCAGCAAGCAGAAATTGATTTGGAAGACAAATCGAATGGCTCAGCTCTTTGTTGTTTTACTTTCCATACTCACCACATTACCAGGTTCTACAGTCCTTCCAATCTCCAAGGTTCACCTCATGAGGAAAAGAAAAAAAAAGCCTCTTGAAAAAAGCCTTTTGCCAGAAGGCAACTTTCGTGCAAGTCACTTGTCATCGAACAATGTGAGGAATTTGGGGAGCAGCAGGTCAGACAGTCTCATAGCGAAGGCTCTTCTTTAATGTACCTTTGAATGGCATCAAGTGAGACAGAAGTATCCTCTCCTATAAGATCAGAATTATCCTGCAGACTTGTGAGAAATTGAATAATATATTCAGATTGCCCACAGTTTAGTAGATGTTCAATAAATATAATTACTACAGGTTCTCCCATTTAATTAGCTAAACTGTACACAGGTATAAGCCATCGTGATATCTCCCATCAGAGTGGGGGAGCAAACATATGTTTAGTATGAGTCCTAAAAGATACTGGAACAGAGAGGCCTTAGGTGCAGTCAGTGATGTCTCCTACTCTTCTAGGAAGGTCTCTTAGGCTGTTGTATTCTTATTCTATTTTAAGATATTATTCATGCCTTAGCATTACTGATGCCTAGCCTCACCATTTCTCTATCTGTGTCCCCGGCAGACTGAAGTCTTAAGATGGATCATGAAAAGTCTCCCATTGTGCTCTTTTATCTATGGAGTGAAGTTTTATGTCCTCTGTTGGCAAGCATACACCTGTCAGATTCATTGTTCCCAAATGATCCGTGGAATAAGAATGGTCCCAAATCACCCACAACTCTCAGCACGTGCTCACTTGTCTCTTTCCAAAACAAGAAAGTCTCTTAGAAAACTTCATTTCTTCTTCCTGGGCTATTTTCCCTGTTTATCTACTTGACTCTTCCGTTGCTGAGAAGACTTCTAGTTTCTGCTTTATAAAAACCCGGCAGCTAGCACAATGGGCAGCTGTTTATTCATGGTTCCATTCATCCATTTCAGCTTCTCTGTTAAATGCACCAGACTAGTGTGGAGCCCACTGTAGAGCATGGTCTCTGCCCCACTCATCAGGAGACCAGCAGTCTCAGAGATGTCTTCCCAGGCATGCCCTCTGAGAGGTGACACTGCCCATGATACCCAGAATGCATATTCTCATTGGGTGGGTGGGCTTTACCCTCTGGAAGCTCTTGACCTTTGTATCCTAGGATTTGTAAAATCCATATTCCAGAAAGAATTTTGTTTGAAGTTTGTTTGAAGTTGCTCCTCAGTGGGGGAAGGGAACAAACTTTTCTTGGTTATATGCCAGTTTAACTTGTTCTGTCATTATGTCTGTACCCAATCCTATGAGATAAGTTACTATTATCTCCACTTTGTAGGTGAAAAAACAGAACCTCAGAGGGGTTAAAGAACTCAGCCTAGGTCCTGGCTAGTAGGAAGCAGAGCTGGTGCTCAATCTAGATTGGAGCCCAAAGTCCATGTTTTTACTACATTTTAGGACATTGCTTTGCAAATTTTAGCATAGATGTCACCCTTGAGAGCTTCTTAGAATACATATTCCTGAGTCCCAACACCAGAGTTTCTGATTCAGTAGGTCTACAGTGAGCCCCAGTATTTGCTCCCCACTATGTTGATGTTACCGGTCTGTAGATGACACTTCGGGAAGCACTGAACTCTAAATCATGTTGCTTTATTTAACACATACACTTTCAACAATCTGATAACTGGCTTCCAGATCTCCTTAGAACTGAATCCTTCTTAAACTTTCATAGTTCGAGTTATACTTGATTGTAAACTCAGTAGGGTAAATGCCCATTAAGGGATATGAATGTTGTCCAGTCTCGTGATGTAATTTTAATAACAGTATTTTATAGTTTGAAGGGACCTTAGAGATTATCTCATTCAGCCTCTTCATGTTACAAAAGAGCAAGCATGTCTTGCCCAAATTTATTGGAGAAATAAATTTTCTGGTTCAATAAACTTGTCAGGAACACATTTCCTTGTTGTTCACCGTATCTATTTCTGGCCAACTGAATTCTTTCAAACCAGAGCAGGGTGATTTGGGCCAGTTTGTGATTAGAGCCCACCTTCCTATAGTTTCAGCAAACAGATGTTTAAGAATCCAGCCTTTTCATTCATATACGAAGCAGAGAATATATGTGGCCTGGGATGACAGTTCTTTCAGAAATTGGTCATGGAATCTCTCTGATTGGTGTGTGTGGGAAGAGGTATGTGCATCCATACAAGCTATGAGGAGTTTTATTGTGTTTTTCCTGAACCTGATCCAGGGATCTTGACTCAGTAAGAATTTCCTAGCGCTGGTTGCTTTTAAAGTAAACCTGCCCTAGACCTAATTTTTCACTCGTCCTTACTTCTTCTATACTTTCTTTTACCTGGACTTTCTAAATTATATTCAGTTGGCTCAAGAAAACCTTATTCATATTACTTTGTTTCTAAACAGAATAAAAACAACTTGTTTTTTCATGGATGAGCTCATTTTAATGGAGTTTGCTCTTGTCACTTACCCAAGTTCCACCTTCACATTCTGGTGTTGAAAGTTCTCTTCCAGCAGTTTGGGGAATAAAGGCTGTGATGGAATGATCCGAGTTATTAAACTGGGAGTACAAGAGGATTGAGTCTAATTAAAGGGGTAAAGAGGTTCATTACCAAATGCCTAAAAATGGGGGAATGCCTTGGAGGGGAGTATTTTCTGGGATGCCAGTAATCTTTGTGGATGGAAGGAGGTTGGAATATGTGCCTGGATGGCTTGGACAAATAGAGAAATGAAACAATTTTGCAGTAAATGGAAACTTTGCATCCAGTGATTGTAAGAAAATCACTAAGAAATGTCTTAACAGTGGTAGCCTTCAAGCAGAACTAAGGGCTTTGGGGTAGGAAGGACACTTATTTTTACTGTATAACTTTTACACACTATTTATATTTTTACTGTATAAATGCATTACTATTTCCGATAAAGAAAACCAGTTTTATTTTCATAGAAGAGCAACCACAGTTGTGGTAGTTTGTGACAAGCGACTGAATGCAGTTACCCCCAAAGAGACATCACCGGTCACCAATGGAACACAAAGTGCCAGTAGTGATACTCACAGTCCTACCATCCTTCATAGCACCTTAAAAATTACCTTCCTGGGAGCACATTGCTCCCAGAGATACCAGCTATTATGATTGAACTCCAGATATGTGTGAGGCCTCATGCTGGACACTGGAAGGGATAGAAATACTAAGTTAAGTTTTATTTATTTATTTTATAATAATATTTTTTATGTTATGTTACTCACCATACAGTACATCCCTAGTTTTTGATGTAAAGTTCCATGATTCATTAGTTGCGTATAACACCCAGTGCACCATGCAATACGTGCCCTCCTTAATACCCATCACCGGCCTATCCCAGTCCCCCACCGCCCTCCCCTCTGAAGCCCTCAGTTTGTTTCCCAGAGTCCATAGTCTCTCATAGTTCATTCCCCCTTCTGTTACCCCCCCTTCATTCTTCCCTTTCTTCTCCTACCAATCTTCCTACTTCTTATGTTCCATAAATGAGTGAAACCATATGATAATTGTCTTTCTCTGCTTGACTTATTTCGCTTAGCATTATCTTCTCCAGTCCCGTCCATGTTGCTACAAATGTGAAATCGTTCTTTTTGATGGCTGAGTAATATTCCATTGTATATATGGACCACATCTTCTTAATCCAATCATCTGTTGAAGGACATCTCTGCTCCTTCCACAATTTAGCTATTGTGGACAATGCTTCTATTGGGGTGCATGTGGCCCTTCTCTTCACTATGTCTGTATCTTCGGGGTAAATACCCAGTATTGCAATTGCTGGATCATAGGGTAGCTCAATTTTTAACTTTTTAAGGGACCTCCACACTGTCTTCCAAAGTGGCTGTACTAACTTGCATTCCCACCAACAATGTAAGAGGGATCCCCTTTCTCCACATCCTCTCCAGCATTTTTTGTTTCCTGCCTTGTCAATTTTTGCCATTCTAACTGGCATAAGGTGGTATCTCAATGTGGTTTTGATTTGAATTTCCCTGATGGCTAATGATTTTGAACATTTTTTCATGTGTCTGTTAGCCATTTGTATGTCTTCATTGGAAAAGTGTCTGTTCATATCTTCTGCCCTTTTTTTGATTTGATTATTTGTTTCCCCTGTACTGAGTTTGAGAAGTTCTTTGTAGATCTTGGATACTAGTCTTTTATCTGTAGTGTCATTTGCAAATATCTTCTCCCATTCCATGGGCTGCCTCTTAGTTTTTTTGACTATTTCCTTGGCTGTGCAGAAGCTTTTGATCTTGATGAAGTCCCACAAGTTGATTTTTTCTTTTGTTTCTCTTGCCTTTGGAGATGAGTCATGAAAACAGTTGCTGTGGCTGATGTCAAAGAGGTTGCAGCCTATGTTCTCCTCTAGGATTTTGATGGATTCCTGTCTCACGTCGAGGTCTTTCATCCATTTGGAATTTATCTTTGTGTATGGTGTGAGAGAGTGGTCAAGTTTCATTCTTTTGCATGTAGTTGTCCAGTTTTCCCAGCACCATTTATTGAAGAGAATTGTCTTTTTCCCACTGGATGTTTTTTCCTGCTTTATCAAAGATTAGTTGCCCAAAGAGCCAAGGGTCCATTTCTGGGTTCTCTATTCTTTTCCATTGTTCTATGTGTCTGCTTTTGTGGCAGTACCATGCTGTTTTTGTGATCACAGCTTTGTAGTATCGCTTGAAATCTGGCAACGTGATGCCCCTAGCTTTGTTTTTCCTTTTCAACAATTACTTGGCGATTTGGGGTCTTTTCTTGTTCCACACAAAGTTAAGGGCTATTTGTTCCAGTTCTTTGAAAAATGTCATTGGTATTTTGATCGGGATGGCATTGAAAGTGTAGATTGCTCTGGGTAGCATAGACATTTTAACTATGTTTATTCTTCCGATCCATGAGCATGGAATATTTTTCCATCTTTTTGTGTCTTCTTCAGTGTCTTTCAAGAGTGATTTGTAGTTTCTAGAATATAGATCCTTTACGTCTCCGGTTAAGTTAATTCCGAGATGTATGATTTTTGGTGCTATTGTAGATGGAATGGATTCCCTAATTTCTCTTTCTTCAGTCTCATTGTTTGTGTATAGAAATGCAACTGATTTCTGAGCATTGATTTTGTATCCTGCCACATTACTGAATTGCTCTATAAGTTCTAGTAGTTTGGGGTGGAGTCTTTTGGGTTTTCCATATAGAGTATCATGTCATCTGCAAAGAGAGAGATTTTGACTTCTTTGCCAATTTGAATACCTTTTATCCCTTTTTGTTGTCTGATTGCTGTTGCAAGGATTTCTAGTACTATGTTGAATAATAATGGCAAGACTGAGCATCCTTGTCGTGTTCCTGATCTTAAGGGAAAGGCTTCCAGCTTTTCCCCATTGAGAATGATATTCGCTGTAGGCTTTTCATAGATGGTTTTTATGAGATTGAGGAATGTACCCTCTATCCCTACACTCTGAAGGGTTTTAATCAGGAAAGGATGCTGTATTTTGTCAAATGCTTTTTCTGCATCAATTGAGAGGATCATATAGTTCTTGACTCTTTTCTTGTTGATATGATCTATCACACTGATCGATTTGCGAATGTTGGACTACACTTGCATCCCAGGGATGAATGCCACTTGGTCATGATGGATGATCCTTTTAATGTACTGTTGGATCCTATTAGCTAGGATCTTGTTGAGAATTATGGCATCCATTTTCATCAGGGATATTGGTCTGGAATTCTCCTTTTTGAGGGGGTCTTTGCCTGGTTTGGGGATCAAGGTAATATTGGCCTCATAGAATGAGTTTGGTAGTTTTCCTTCTGCTTCTATTTTTTGAAACAGCTTCAGGAGAATAGGTATTGTTTCTTCTTGTAATGTTTGATAGAATTCCCCGGGGAACCCATCAGGCCTGGGACTCTTGTTTTTGGGGAGGTTTTTGATCACTGCTTCAATCTCTTCATAATTAATCGGTCTGCTTAAATAATCAATTTCTTCCTATTTCAGTCTTGGTAGTTTATAGGTTTCCAGGAAGGCATCCATTTCTTCCAGGTTGTTTAGTTTATTGGCATAAAGCTATTGATAAAAGTTTCTAATGATCCTTCCTATTTCATTGGTGTTGGTTGTCACCTCTCCCTTTTCATTCATTTAAGTTAAGTTTTAGAAAATATGGCATGCTCACATACAAAAAGATTGGATAATATCCAGAAATATATGTTGCTTCCACAGGTCAGAAAAGAGGGAGCTCAAATGTAAGAGGGAGCTCCATAATGATTGTGGAATCAACATGGAGGAAGCAGAATTTGAATAAGCCCTTGAAGGCAGCTAGATAGGGTGTCAGAACATGTGGGTGGAGGGAAGTGAGCCCTTGAGAGCATGAACCCCACCCAAGACGTGTAAGAATAAAATGGCATGTATTCCTTTTGGCTATTTGGTTCACACTAATCCATAATGTCAGAAAGATTTCTTGGGGCTAAATTTGGAGTTCACAGGAGGTATTTGAATGTCAGTGATGAAATTTGAAAGGAAACATGTATAGTTTGGGTCAGGAGAGAAACAGGACCCCAGTAGCATTTTTAGGTTGATTTTATTTTCTTCTTTGTGAAGAGCTTGGAGGAAAAGCAAGTGGAAGCTGGGAGAACTCCTCTTTCCAGAGGAGTGACGGGGGCTCAGTTACTTCAGGGGCCATCTGGAGAAGATGAGAGGGAAGAGGTGAGCCCAGTGGGTCTGAGCTAGGCTGGATATAGGATGAAGGACAGAGGGATGGATATGAAAGACACTGAGGAAACATGAACACTTGGCAGGAATTTGTGACTGACTGGGCATATGGTGGAGGAGGTGGGCGATTCCTAGAATCGCAGTGGTTGTGATGCTTTGAGCACATATGTGCCATGCATTATAAATGGTTTATCTTATCTGATCATCAGACACTCCAGAATGTGCATATAATTATCTTCATTTTACAGTTTAGAAAGTTAGCACAGAGAAGTAAAAACTAATGGCCAAAGTCACAGAGCTATTACTTGATAGCCCCAGGATTCAAACCCAGCAGTTTGGCTCCAGAGCAGGTAATCTCTAGAAGGTAACTGCAAGGATTTTTTAAACTTAACACAACCTTTTCATGGGAAGGCCAGAACACAATTGATCTCAGTACTTGGTAAAGGACACTTAAAATGGAGTTCAGGAGTCAGAGAAAATAGCCTGCCCTATTCAGATAATTCGACATTCCAGGCTGAAACTTGTTGCGGGGCGGGTGGTGGTGGTGGTGGTGGTGGTGGTGGTGGTGTGTTAATTCTGCTTTTGATCACAGTGCAGATAGACAGGATATCTCATCACTTTATCATTAAATATGTCTTCTTACCTCAAAATTGACTTTGCCAGCTCTGTTTACCAAAATAAATCAGTGTACATAGGGCATTCACACATTTCTCTTCTGAGCTAGTGCTCTTTTAGCTTGGATTTCTATTTAAGTTACAGTTTAGATGTCTTTAGAACTCATGGGTTAATATCATCAGGGAAAATCTTTAGAACTCCTTCAGTTGTGATACAAGTCAGAGGATTTACACAGAATAAAGTGTGGACTCCTTTTGCTACACATGCTTTCAAACCCATGCACTACCACTCTAAAAAGAAGAAAAAAAGAGTTATTTAGCAACTGTAGATCTATTAGGTAAAAGCCCTTAACATCTCAACGAAGTGTCATTGTAGTGAACCAAGACCAAACAATGAGCTAACACCATAAACAAAAATTGTTTTTAGAGACTAATGAATCCCCCGTGATTTTACTTTTCTTGTTGTTGTGTTTTCATTTTAGAAACTAGTGTTATCAGCTCAATGGAATAACATTATTCCATAAGTAACTTACATGGAAACATGTTCAAAGGAAGCTAACTTAGTAACCAGCTTTCCAGATTTAGGGGAAGGGGAGATCATAATACAGCTGAGGGAAGTATTTGTCTCAGGAGGGAAAATATTTGGTTATTAGAGTCTGATACTCTCTTACGCCAAAATGAAGAAGGATTTTTAGAGACCCCAGAGTTGTCACTTGTTTGGAAGGATTTTTTAATTATAGGAAAGAGGTTCATCTATCAGGCCCATTGTCGTACTTGACAACCTTCTGTATTTAATACACATTTTACATGATATAACTTTGCCATTGCTCGTAAACTGTCGATGCTCCCTGGCATGCCCACTCTTTTATATAACTTGATTCCCAGAGTCTTTTCCATTAGGCTTGATGAGCTATAGGCACATGTTAATTGAACCTGTGGGGGTGGCAGGCGGATAGGCAGACAGGTCTGACTAAGTCATCCAGTAGCTTCTCCAGTATTGTTGACACCATGAAGTCTCTGTTTCTATTCACATACTGACTTTTGCCTTTATAATTTTGGTACTCTATTTGCTTTTTTTGAAAGTTGGCTAGTCTTCAGCCCATTTGGAATAGTACTGAAAAATAGCAAGGTAAACCTTATGTCTGATTTGTGGTTAAGCCTGATGAAAAGAAAGAGACTAACCAAATTTTTGAATATGCTATCATTGTTAAAAGACTTTTGTGGAATTTGGCATCAAAATTGAAGTTGCAGAACCAAATGGCCATGTTGCACATAATACCCACATGTGGTTACCTTGGTAACATGTGGCCTGTGTTGCTGGATGTGATGTTTGAGGGAAAAAGCCTCATGTCCCAGGGCTTCTTGGGCTAACACTATTAATGCCTTTAAGGGCTTCAGTAAGCACAGGTCTTTCTTGGGTGTGGTGATGGTGGCCAGAAATAACCCTTCTCAGTCATGGCTCTGCCTCTGTGTCTTCCTTATTCTATTTAATAGCCAAACAACACTGGAGATTGCCATGATTTTCCTGACACCCAGATTGAGTCAAGGAACACTTTCTCCATTTCTCCCATGGCATCCATCTTTTTGTTCCATACTCTACCCTAAATGGACAGACACACACTCATGTACATATACTTGTAGCACATGTTCCCTCACCCATTCATAGGTGATTTTTTTTAAATCACATTTTGGTGTTTGACATTTACTAATTTTAGGGCCAACAGAATTTTAAGCCATTTCTAATACTTTCTTAGTCATTTTCTAACAGCAACAAGGAGAAATCATTTATCATTTTTCGAGAGACACCATGAGCCAGAGCTGGAGACAGATGCTTTATATAAAGCATTTTATGCAGACATTGAACATTAGCTGTTACCAGCTCTGTTTTATGTACGTAGTTCAGAAAGAACCTTGTCCCAGAGGATATAGCTAACAACTGATAGAACCAGGACGGCCCACTTCCAAAGCCTTGATCACTTGTACTTGATAACAATATAGCTTATCTCCACAGTGGTCTTTGAACTTTGAAAACTGAATTCCCAAAGGGATTAGAAGTTGACCAGAGGGAATGGAGAACCCAGTACTTCTGATCACTGGTAACTTCTACTCAGACTCTCCCATCATTAGATCCATTGTTGTCTTAGACCCTCCTCCATCAGCCCTACTTTCCCACTTCCAAATCTCCCTCCATTCTTCTTCCCTTCCCCCAAACATCCTGCCTTTCCCCCATCAGTCCCTTTCCTTCCATCACTCCCTTCTTTTTTCTTTCTGTCCTTTCCATCCTCTTTCCCTCCTTCCTCTGTTCCTCCCTCCACCATCTCCTTAATTCATCTAACACTATCCTCACACTACACATTTAATATACAGAGGAGTTAAAATGTGGCAGGTAGTCTGCTGTGTTTATTACTTGGGTAAACTCATTTGTCACAGCACTTGTTGCTACATTATATGTGTGGAAATTGACCTTCAAAGAAATTAGGTGACAAGCCCAAAGCCGTACCATCTGTAACTGCTGGAGTCAGACTTTGAACCTCAGCAATTCGACTCTTGATCCCTCATCTGACACTATACTACCTTCATTTCACTAGGTAGAAATAAAATAAGTGCAAATTGAAACAGATCTTATCCAAATTATAGTATTTGACACTAGTGAATGTGCAGTGGTTTAGAAATTCTTACATTATGGGGAGTGCAGCTTGCATAGTCATTTAGGAAAACAAATTTTATATTATACCAAAAACACTTTAAAACTCCATATGGTCTGACCTTGTCTTTCTTCTTCCAGCAATTTATTCTAACAAACCGGTAAAAAATACATACACAAATATTTGTCGCTTGAAACACTGTTTTGAGCGCGAAAAACAGGAGAAGGCAATAGAAATGTTTAGCAATGCAGTGAATCATTAAGTATGATAAATCCAGATCTTAAAATGTAGTATAGCCATTCAAATAGTTCTAACCTTTTTGTTGTGATATGTAGATACTTATAGAAGAGTCTATAATTATAATTTAATGAATGATTGTAAAGAAAAAAATCTATGAATCTATTATGTAGATTAGAAAATGGACCAGCATTCCTTCTAGACTTCTGTCCCCTACCTTCCTGATTACCGTTTCTTTCCCGACCTTTTTTTTTTTTTAATCATCCCCTTGCTGTTTGACTAGGGAAGGTAGTTTACTCTTCTCTCTCTTTTTTTTTTTTTTTGCTTTTATAAAAAAAAATTATTTATTTATTTGATAGATAGATAGAGCATGAGAGCATAAGCAGGGGGAATGGCCGAGGGAGAGGGAGAAACAGGCTCCCCACTGAGCAGGGAGCCCAATGCGAGGCTGCATCTCAGGACCCTGAGATCATGACCTGAGCTGAAGGCACACATTTAACTGACTGAGCCACCAAGGCACCCCAATTGTTCTTGTTTTTGTGCCCTAATAAATGAGATGAAATTTGTAGGTATTCTCTTGTACCTGTTTTTTTGTTTTGTTTTGTTTTGTTTCAGTCATTATTTATCCATTCTACTGATGATGCAGTTTGGGTTATTTCAAAGTTTCAGGCTACTAAAAAGAAAACGGTGCTTCTATAAAATTCACAAACTTCTGTCCTGGTGCACATGAGCACACAGTTTTGTACCTGTATTGCTCTCTCAACCTGTGACATTACTTGGCCATAGGGTCCGTGGGTCTTCAACTAGGCTCTGTACTGACAGTCTGTTTTCTGATGTGACTGCAGTAATTTATTCTACCAGCAGGTTTGGAAGTTCCTGCTGCTTAATACTTCCACCAAATACGCATACTGATATTAAGGATCTATTTAAATCTTTTGGTTTCTTGGGTTGGCATTCTTTTCTTTATTAATTTGTAGATGTTCTTTATACATTCTTACAGCCAGTCATTTTGGCTTTTTGTGCTGAAACATCTTCTCCCAGGTATGATTTGCCTTTCTACTCTTTTAATGGTGACATTTTATTAAACATAGTTGTTCATTTAAATATAGTACAATCTTTTTTTTCTCTTATGTTAAAAAATCTTTCCCTTCCCCATTGTCAGGCCAATAGTTTTATTGTCTTCTAAAAATCCTATTTATGTATCTATTTATGAATGCCTATGCTGCAATTTAAATTAATCTTTTTTAAATAAATATTTAAAATGATGTGGGATAGGGATTCCAAATCATTTTTTTCTCATGTACCTACCCATTTATCTCATGACTTCATTGAAAAGATACTTCCTTACTACTCTTTAGTGTCACCTTTTAGAAATCAATTGCATTTTGAGTTTTGCGTTATTGATCTATTTATCTATCCTCATCTTAAACCAAATTCTATCCTTAACTTTACTGCAAATTCAGTGCTAAGCCGAACATTAAACCTAATCCTAACTGTAACTCTACCGCTAACCCAACACTAGTCCTCTACTCCTAACCCTAAAACTAACACTAACTCTAAAGCTAGCAAAGTAATAGAATCTAACACTAATCCTAACCCAAATTCTAACTCTACATCTAAAGCTAACCTTAAACTTAAAAATAAGCATAAGGCATTCCAGCCTAAATCTAACATTTACCTTAACCCTAAATGTAAACAATAAACCTAACCCTAATTTTCTGAAATTACTGGAACTTTCTTTGTGGTCCTGTATAAGGTCAGTTTTTATAAATGCCCCATGTAAATTGAGAAGAATGTGTATTTTGCAATTGTTGGGTGCTGTGTTCTACACATGGTCAAGTTTGTTAAATTGTTCACTTCTCTTTAATTTTATAGGTGTTTTGTCTGGTTTTTTTCTATCTGAGAAAGTTGTAGTAAAATTGTCTATGCAGGAATTTTAGCCCTGTGGTATCACTTAGCTTATTTTTGGTAAAATTTTCCTCATTCAAAACCCTCTCTCATGTTCAGACCGTGTATGGGGGGGGGGGTTGGAGGTAAGGCAGTGCAGTAAAGGAAGGAGGAGTTGCTTATTCTCTTGAAATCATCAGCCGTTGGGTGAACAAGCGTGGGCTTGCCAAATGAATGATGAGACCATGTGGAGCAAATCTTGGTTATACATGACCACCCAGCCACTAGCCAAACACCAAACGGTAGGAGAGGCCCACCAATATCAGCGGAATTGTCTTCGTGAGGCAGAGCTGACTTCACATGCACTAGGAAGCCCAGGGGAAGTCAGCCCAAACTGATAACCCAATCATGAGCAATGATAAATGCTTATTGTTTTTAGCCACAGAATTTTGGGATGGTTTGTGATGTAGGACTACTTAAACTGATACAGTATTCATATCCAAACAGGGTCTTGCGGTATTTAACATGGAATTTACAAATTTCCTGGGTGGATGTGATCCTCCCAAATGTATTTACATGTTCATGTCTTCCTGCCTAACAGTGTCTGCATCCAAGGTTGGGCTTTCACCAGTTTCACCCTGAAAATTTAAAGCCATTTTACCATCCACTCTAGAAAATAACCACCCAGTAAGTTAGGTCACTGTTACAATACCACCAACCTATCTGAAGATGGAGGAGTTGAAGGATACTTCCTGCAGATTTCAGAATTCTTGGACACAATTTCAAAACTCAGATTTTACCTGTGTCATACTTTGATATTGCATGTTTTCTGGAGACTGATTTCTTCCCTTTTAAGCTAATAAAATACACCCACAAATCAGGAGCCATATGTGTTATTGTGTGGTAGTAACATTTTAAAATGTATGTTAATAAAAAACACTAAGAAAAGAAGAAAAAAGGAACTCAGTTAAATATTTAATGTAACTTCTTACAGTTGTTTCCATTTTTTGGAAAAACTCCTAGCATAATAAATGAAGCAAATATTTCCATCATAAATACATTTATTATTTCCACATGGTGTGTATATGTATAGTATATGCAATTAGGTTTGCTTTCAAATTAAAAATGCTTTAAATCTCACACAAAGAGTCATTTCTCTTTCATCAAGGGGGCCTGCCAGCCTGGATTTTCTCACAGAAACTGGAGAGACCCAAAGCAACTCTTCATTTGTGCTCCTTGGAGAATTAAAGTCATGTCTTTGGTAGTTTCATAGCTGCTTTTATTTTTTTAAGCCATGAAGGAATGTATGCATCTGATTCAGTGGGTTTCCATGTCTTTGTCCATCCATCTTTTTTTCTATTTCACAAGTTGCCTTAGTCCTTAAAGGGTACTTCTCTTGCTCCTGTGGTGTTTACCCACCTAGAACTTATTTATGCCTTAAACACAGCATTGGTGGTCCTTCCCAGGATAAATGGCATTGCCTCATGCCCCTACCTGCCAGTGAGTATGTAGATGTAAGGATCATCACTCTGTAACCAACTCTGGAGTTCAGGAACGCTAGCTTTGAATTACATAAGATGTTGTTCAGATACTTGGTTGTGACCATGGAGTTTAGTTCCTTAACTTAATTTTCTTATCTGTCGAAGGAGATAATAATGGCTGTGTGGGAAGAGCAGAGAATGAAAAATGATGTTTTTAAACTAATGGTGGAACTTAATAAAAAGTTAATTGTTTTTATTAGCATTAGTAGTGTTAGGGTAGGGAAACCTCTTTTTACAGTAAAATTTCAAAAAGACATAAATTACCTAGGCTATACTTTGAAATCTGTTACTTTATTCAGTTAGCTAACACTGCAGCTAGGGAAAGAAAGTGCACTGTAGAGATGACCGTACACCCAGGGTTCTGGAAAAATTTTACCATTCTGGAGACTCTTTTTAACATCTTTGCCACACTTTTACAAGGGGTGCCTGTCCTCCCCACTACTGCTTTTTTGCCATCTATTCTACAGTCACATACTTCCATTGCTCTACTTGCCAATATCATGAATGTTATCCAAATTGCCAAACCCCCTGGATGTGTTCTATTTTCATACCTAAGCTTGCTGTATTGGACAGTTACAGTACTTGTTACTTTTTTTTTTTTTTTTTT
>NW_024424675.1:12354421-12372732 GCF_017311325.1 Ursus maritimus
TTTTTTTTTTTTTTTTTTACTTAAAATCTATTTAATTTGATAAAAGTATAGCTACTCCTGCTCTTTGTTTTGCATGGAATATTCTTTTCCATCACTTCACTTTTAGCCTGTGTGTATCCTTAAAGTTGAATGAGTCTCTTGTGGATAGCATATAGTGATCTTGTTTTCTTATCCATTTAGCCACTCTGGACCTCTTGATTGGAGAATTTAGTCCATTCACATTTAACGTAATTATTGATAGGTAAGAACGTGCCAGTGCTATCTTACTATTTGACTGTTCTGTAGTTCCTTTGTTCCTTCTTTTACTGTCTTGCTTTGTGAATTGATGATTTTCTCTAGTGGTATGCTTTGATTCTTTTCATCTCCTATGTATATGTTGTGGGGTTTTTGTTTTGTGGTTACCATAAGGCTTACATAAAGCATAGTTACACTCTTGTCTTTTAACTTTTGCACTAGAGTTAATTGGCTAATATACCACTATATTATAATACTAGAGTATTCTGAATTTGACTATATATTTACCTTTAGCTGTGCATTTTATATTTGCATATGGTTTTATGTTTATGTTTCATTTCATCTTGAAGAACTCCTTTTAGCATTTCTTTTAAGGCAGGAGTAGTGGTAGGGAACTTCCTCAGCTTTTGTTTATCTGTGAAAATCTTTATCTCTTTCATTTCTGAAGGACAGATTTGTCATGTAAAGTATTCTTGGTTGGCAGTTTTTGTTCTTTGAGTACTTTGTATAATCCCACTTTTTCATGGACTGCAAGATTGTTGCTGAAAAATCTACTGATCTATGGGAGTTCCCTTTTATGTGAGGACCTTTTTTTCTCTTTCTGCTTTTAAGATTCTCTCTGTGCTTTTAATTTAAATAGTTGTATTAGAATGTATATTGAAAAAAAACATTTTGGATTAAATCCTTTGTGGAACTTAAGAGCTTTATGAGCTTGGATTTCCAAATCTCTCCCCAAATTCGGGAAATTTGCAGTCATTATTTCTTTACATTGGCTTTCTGCTGCTTTCTCTCTCACTTCTCTTTCTGGGACTCCAATAATGCATGAATTGCTTTCTTTATAGTATCCCATAATTCACATGGGCTTTCTTTACTCTGTTTCATTCTTTTTTTTTTTCTCTGGATTGGAAATTGAAAGGCCAGATATAGTGAGTTTAATGTGACCTGTTCAATGGTTGGCTTCATCATATATTAAGGGATTCTGCTCAAGTCTGAGGAATTGGAGTCACTCTTAATTCCTTTCTTTCTCATTCTCAACATCTCATCCATCAAGGAAACCTATGGACTTTATTTCAAAACCAGTTTCAAAACATAGTCACTTTTCACCATGGCCTTCTCTACCACTTTGATCCAAGCCCCAATCATCTCTTATCTAGGTTACTAAGACAAAATCTTACGTGGTTCATTTGCTTCCATTCTTGTCTACTCTCAATATAGTAGTCAGAGTAGACCTTTTAAAACATTAGCCAGGTGATGTTACTCTGTTCAAAACCCTCCAATAGATCTATGTTTTTTTATTTGCTTTGTCCACTCTCCTACTATAATTATCCCTCTGACCATATCTGTTACTACCTTCCCTCTCACTCTTTTTATCCCTTTTATATTGGTCTTCTTTTTGTCCTTGGAAAAAAGAGACCTGTCCCCTGCCTTAACGCTTTGGTACTAGTTGTTGATTCCACTAGAAATGCTTTTCCCCATATATCTTTGTGGCTAACTCCCTCCTCTGCCTCATGCTTCTGCTCAATGAGACCTACTATTTAAAATTGCAGTCTGCACCTTCCCAGACCTCCTTTTCAACACACTCTTAGTCATTGTTTTTCTTCTGTTCATAGTACCACATTCTGACATCCTATGCCAGAACTACCCAATGTGTGGTCTTCTGACCAACAACATCAGCATCCCCTGGGACTTTGTTAGAAATGCTGCTTCTCAGGGTCCCCTTTACACTTACTGAATCAGAATTACTAAGGCAGGGCACAGGGATATATATTTTTATAAACCTTCTAGATTCTTATGTGGTAAAGTCTAAAAAGCATTGTTTTGTTTTATGTAACTTATTTATAACACTTAGTATTGACTGCATCTCCTGATAGAGTATAAGTTCCATAAAGGCAAGGTTTTCTGTTTATTTTGTTCACTATGTTTTTAAGTGTTTAGAATATGTTTGGCACATTGTGGACAGTCAATAGTTTTTAAATAAATTCTCTAGGACTTCAGAGCAAATAATTTTTAAAGTCGAGTTTTGAGTATAATTTATGTAAGTAAAATTCACTCATTTTAGGGAATAGTTCAATGAGTTTTGATAAATGCTTGCAGTTGTAGAACTCCTACCACAATTAAGACACAGGAGAGTCTACTATCACCAAAATTCCTGTGGGCCCCTTTGTAGCCACATACTGCTCACACACATGCAGTTCTTGGGAACCACCAATGTTTTCCATTTCTATACTTTTCCCTTTATCAAAATTTCATGTAGATGGAGTCATATATTATAGCTCTTTAAGTCTGGCTTTCCTAACTTACCATATGTCTTCTGTGATTCTCCATGTTGCTGTGTATATTAATAGTTCCTTTTTATTGTTGTGTAGTATTCCATTGAAGAGATATAATACAACTTATTTAAACATTCACCAATTGAAAAACATTTTGTTCTAGATTTAGCGACTATGAATAAAGGCACTTTAAACATTTACATGCAACATTTGCGTGAACATAAACTTTTATTTCTCTTGGGTAAATACCTAGGGGTTAGATTATTGGTCATATGATAAATGTATGTTTAACATTAAAAAAAAACCAACAACACCAAAGTGCTTTCCATTTTGCATTCCCACCAGCAATTTATAAGAATTCTAATTGTTCTGGATTCTTGTCAGCATCTGTCATTGTCCGTTTGATGATGATGGTGGTGATGGTGATATGATGATAACAATGATAATGACATTAGCTAATGTGTATCAGCTAACATTGTGTAATGGTCTCTTTTTGTGGTTTTAACTTCCATTTCCAAAATAGCTCATGATGCTGACCATCTTTTTGTGGTTTATGGAATATCCTTTTATTGAGATTTGTGTTCAGGTCTTTTGTCCATTTTTTAAAACTAGGTATTTTTTTTTTTTAGTTAAGTTTTGAGGGTTCATTTCTCATTCTGACTATAAGTACTTTATCAGATATATGATTTGCCAATATTTTCTCCACATGTGTGGCCTATTTTTATATTTCCTTAAAAGCATCTTTCAAAGAGCAGATGTTTTAAATTTTGATTAAGCCTAATTTATCATTTATTCTTTTCTGGATTGTGCTTTTGTGTAACATTTAAGATCTTTACCCAAACCAAGGTCACAGAGAATTTTTTCGAAGCTTTCTTTTTTTTTTTTTTCTTCATCATGATAAGTGTACTCTTTAATCCCCTTCATCTACTTCACCCATCCCTCACCCACTGCCCTTTTGGTAACCATCTGTTTGTTCCCTGTAGTTAAGAGTCTGTTTCTTAGTTTCTCTTTTTTTTATCCTTTGTTCATTTGTTTTGTTTCTAAACATCCACTTATAAGTGAAATCATATGGTATTTGTCTTTTTTGACTGACTTGTTTCACTTAGTATTATACTTTCTAACTCCATCCATGTTGTTGCAAATGGCAAGATTTCATTCCATTTTATGGCTGAATAATATTCCATTTTATACACACACACACCCCACATCTTTATACATTCATCAATTGATGAACACTTGGGCTGATTCTGTATCTTGGCTATTATAAATAATTCTGCTGTAGACACAGAGGTTCATGTAACCCTTTGAATTAGTGTCTTTGTATTCTTTGGGTAAATACCCAGTAGTGTAATTGCTGAATTGTAGGATAGTTCTATTTTTGACTTTTTGAGGAAACTCTATACTGTTTTCCAGAGCACCTACACCAGTTCACGTTTCCATTAATAGTGCATGAGTATTCCCCTTTCTCCACATCCTCGCCAATAACTATTGTTTCTTGTGTTGTTGATTTTATGGATACTTAACCAATTGAGCAACGTAGGCACACCGTGTTGTTGATTTTAATCATTCTGACAGGTGTGAGGTGATATCTCATTGTAGTTTTGATTTGGATTTCTCTGATAGTAAATGATCTGTGTCTTATTTAGAGAAATGTTTGTTGATGTCTTCTGCCCATTTTTTAATTAGAGTATTTGTTGGGTGTTGAGTTTCATATATTTTAGATACTCTTTATCAAATATGTTATTTGCAAAAATCTTATCCCATTCAGTGGTTGCCTTTTAGTTTCATTGATTGTTTCCTTTGCTGTGCAGAAGCTTTTTATTTTGATGTAATCCCAGTAGTTTATTTTTGCTTTTGTTTCACTTGCCTCAGGAGACATATCTAGAAAAAAGGTGTAAGGCTAATGTCAAAGAAGTTACTACTTTTGTTCTCTTCTAAGATTTTTTATGGTTTCAGGTCTCACATATAGGTATTTAATCTATTTTGAATTTACTTTTGTATATGGTGTAAGAAAGTGGTCCAGTTTCTTTCTTTTGTATGTTTCTGTCCAATTCTCCCAACACCATTTGTTGAAGAGACTGTTTTTTCCCACCGGATATTCTCTCCTGCTTTGTCAATAATTAATTAATTATATGTTGTGGATTTATTTCTGGGTTTTGTGTTCTCTTCCATTGACTATGTGCCTGTTTTTATGCCAATACTATACTATTTTGATCACTACCACTTTGTAATACGACTTGAAGTCTGGAATTGTTACACCTCCACTTTTGTTTTTCTTTTTCAAGATTACTTTGGCTATTTGAGGTCTTTTGTGGTTCCATACAAATTTTAGTATTGTTTATTCCAGTTCTGTTGGTATTTTGATAGGGGTTGCATTAAATCTGTAGATTGCTCTGGGCAGTACAGACTATTTAAACAATATTTGTTCCTCCAACCCATGATCATGGAAAGTCTTTCCATTTCTTTCCATCATCTTGAATTTCTTTCATCGGTGTTTTATACTTTACAGAGTATAGGTCTCACGTCTTTGGGTAAGTTTATTCTTTGATATTTTATTGGTTTGGGTGCAATTGTAAATGGGATTATTTTCTGAATTTCATTTCCTGTTGCTTTATTATTAGTGTATAGAAATGCAATGGATTTCTGTATATTGATCTTGTATCCTGGAAGTTTACTGAATTCCTTTATCAGTTGTAGTAGATTTTTGGTGAGTCTTGAAGGTTTTTTGTATATAGTACCATGTCATCTTCAAATGGTGAGTTTTACCAGTTTGGCTGCCTTTTATTTTTTTTATGTTGCCTGCATGCTGTAGCTAAGGTGGTGAGAGTGGACATCCTTGTCTTGTTCCTGACCTTAGGGGAAAAGCTCTCAGTTTTTCACCATTGAGAACACTGTTCGCTGTAGATTTTTCCATACGAGGCCTTTATTAAGTTGAGATATGTTCCCTTTATACCTACTTTGCGAAGGGTTTTTAACACGACTAGATGTTGTACTCTGTCGACTGCTTTTTCTGCATATATTGAAATGATTATATAGTTTTTAATCTTTCTCTTATTGATGTGACAAATCATGTTGATTGTTTTGTGAATATTGAAATACCCTTGCATCCTGGGAGTAAATGCCACTTGATCTTTGTGTATAATTTTTTTAATGTGTTGTTGAATTCAGTTTGCTAATATTTTGTTGAGGATTTTTACAACTTTATTCATGAAAGATGTTGGCCTGTAGTTTCTTTTGCGTGTATGGTGTCTTTCTCTGGCTTTGGTATCAGGGTGATACCTCACAGAATGAATTTGGAAGTTTTCCTTTCTTTTTTAAGTTTTGGAATAGTTTGAGGAGAGTAGGTATTAACTCTTTTTTAAATGTTTGGTAGAATTCACCTGTGAAGCCACTTCGTCCTGGACTTGTTTTGGGGAATTTTTTTTGTTTTGTTACTGGTTCAGTTTCATTGCTGGTACTTGGTCTGTTCAAATTTTCTATTTCTTCCTGGTTTAGTTTTGATAGGTTGTATATTTATAGGAATTTATCCATTTCTTCTAGATTGTCCAGTTTGTTGTCATATAATTTTTCATAGTATTCTGTTATAATTATTTGTATTTCTCTGGTTTTGATTTTTATTTCTCTTTTATCATTTTGTTTGGGCTCTCTCTTTTTTTTATTGAGTCTGGCTAGAAACTTATCAATTTTGTTGATCTTTTCAAAGAACCAGTTCCTTGTTTCATTGATCCGTTGTATTTTTTAGTTTCTATATCTTTTATTTCTGCTCTAATCTTTATTGTTTCCTTCCTTTTGCTGGATGCAGGTTTTGTTCTTTTTTTTCTATCTCCTTTAGGTATAAAGTTAGGTAGTTCATTTGAGATGATTCTTGCTTTTTGAGATAGGTCTCTATTACTATAAACTTCCCTCTTAGAACCACTTTTGCTGCATCCCAGAAGTTTTGGACTATTGTGTTTTCATTTTCATTTGTTTTTGAATAATTTTTTAAATTTCTTCTTTGATTTCTTGGTTGACACATTCATTGCTTAGCAACATGCATTTTAACCTCCATATTTTGTATTCTTTTCAGATTTTTTCTTATAGTTGATTTCTAGTTCCATAGTATTGTGGTCAGGAAAAACTCATGGAATGACTTCTATCTTGAATTTGTTGAGGCTCATTTTGTTTGCTAATGTGTGATCTGTTCTGGAGAATGTTCCATTGTACAGTTGAAAAGAGTGTGTATTCTGCTGTTTTCAGATGGAATGTCCTGAATATGTTAAGTCCATCTGTTGTATCATTCAAAGCCATTGTTTCCTTGTTGATTTTTGGTTTAGCTGCTGTGTCCATTGAAATAAGTAGTTGTGTTAAAGTCCTCTACTATTATTGTATTGCTATCAATTATTTCCTTTGTGTTTATTATAGCTGTTTTATATATTTGGGTGCTTCCATGTTATTGTTGGATTGTCCTCTTTATTATTATATAGTGTCCTCCTTTGTCTCTTATTACAGTCTTTGTTTTAAAATCTGTTTTGTCTGATACAAGTATTTCTACCCTGGCTTTCTTTTGATATCTATTTTCATGATGGATGTTTCTGCATCCCCTCACTTTAAATCTGCAGGTGTTTATCAGTCTGAAATGAGTGTCTTATAGGCAGCATACTGATGGGTCTTGTTTTTTATCCACTCTGTCATTCTGTGTCTTTTAATCAATTAGAGCATTTAGTCCACTTATAGTCAAAGTAATTTTTGATAGATATGTATTTGTTGTCATTTTGCTACTTGTTTTGTGGTTGTTTCTTTAGATTTACTCTGTTTTTTTTCCTTCTCTCTTTCTTGGTTTGTCACCTTTCTTTAGTGATATACTTGGATTCCTTTTTCTTTATTCTCTGTGTATGTATTACTTACTGGCTTCGATTTGTAGTTATCATTAGGTTTGTATATAACATCTTCTTAATATAGCAGTCTATATTAAGTTGATGGCTTTTTATGTTTGAATCCATTCTTTACTCCTCCCTCCCCCCCATTTTAGGTTTATGGTGTCATATTTTACATCCTTTTATTTTATGAATCCCTTGAGTCATTTTTATAGAAACACTTATTTTTACTGCTTTTGTATTTTTTACTTTCCATATTCTCACTAATGATCTTTCCATTCAGAGAGTCCTCTTTAATATTTCTTGTAGGACTGGTTTAGTGGTCATGAACTCCTCTAGTTTTTGTTCAAGAAACTTTTTCTCTCTCCTTCTTTTCTGAATGATAGTCCTGCTGGATAGAGTATCTTGGCTGCAGAGTTTTCCCTTTAAGCACTTGATTACATCATGCTGTTCCCTTCTGGCCTGCAAATTTTCCTCTGAAAAATCCACTGATAGCCTTATGGGGTTTCCCTTATATGTAACTGTCTTCTTTTCTCTTCTTGCTTTTAAAATTTTTTTCCATAACCAATTTTTGCCATTTTAATTACTATATATCTTGGTGTGGACCTCCTTGGGTTGAATTTTTGGAGGGATCTCTGTGCCTCCTGGATCTGGATATCTGTTTCCTTCCCAGATTAGGAAAGTTTTAGCTATTATTTATTCAAATAACTTTTCTGTCCCCTTTTCTCTCTCCTTCTCCTGAGATCCTAGAAAGTAAATGTTATTATACTTGATGGAGTCACTGAGTTCCCTGAGACTGTTCTTAATTTGCATATTGTCTTTTCTCTCCTTTGCTCATCTTGGTTACTTTCTATTACTCTGCCTTCTAGGTTTTAATTCATTCCTCTGCTTCATGTAGCCTGCTATTTATTACATCAAGTGTATTTTTAGTTTCATGTATTGTGTTCTTGATATCTGATTCTTTTTTATCTCTGTGTTAATGGTCTCACTGATGTCTTCCAATCTTTTCCGACATCCAGTTAGTATCTTTATGTTCATTACTTTAAATTCTCCATCAGGCATATTTCTTATATCCTTTTCGCTTAGGTCTCTTTCTGTGGTTTGGTTCTGTTCTTTAATTTGGTACATATTTCTCTGTCTCCTCATTTTGTCTAACTCTCTGTATTTGTTTCTGTGTTGGGAAAGCCAGCTACTTCTCTTGCTCTTAATGATGATAGCCTTGTAAAAAAGAGGTCCTGTAATGCCCTGCAGTGTTGTGTTCCCTGTTCCCCAGGGCCTGGTGCTTCAGGGAGCATCTCCTATGTATGTTGCATGTGCTCTGCTATTAGTCTCAGCCTCTTTTTCCTTCAGTACAGTTGTCTGCAGAGGCTCTCTTTGCCTATTGTGGGTAGTGTTTGGTCCCCAGCAGGGATGGGGCATATTTTAACAATGGGTGCAGTAGTCTGCTTGCACAACGAGACCTGTTCCCACCAGCGCTGGAACTGAGGTCTCACAAAACATGCAGGCCAGGAGATGTGGTTTTGGCAGGTTTTGAGCTGGTTTTCAGGGGAAGTAGGCCGTAGCACTGGGACTAAGTTGATGGTGACTGGGAAGGGTGGATCCATCAAAGTGCGGTGGGCAGGGCTCGGTTCAAGCAAGTTAGGTAAGGAGTAAGGAGTGTTGGTGCTGTGCTCTTTCCCACAGGTGGTCATTTATGCTGGGGGGGTAGGGGAGGGAAATGGCACCTGCCATCTCCTTTATTCCTGGAGGGGTTTCCCTGTGATCCCTGTCGCTCCATCCCTGTCTTTTCAGTTCCCAAGCACAAGCTCTGAGATGAGCAAATCACACTCCCTCCTTCCTGCCCCTGGCATTTTTCAAACTACTGGTTCTACACTTTATCTGCATGGGCTGTTTGTCATGCTGTCTCTTTAAGGGCCTGACCCCACTTCCTAATTCCCTCCCATCCACTGATTTTTAAAATTCCAGGCTTAAGTCCTGCTGGCTGTAAGAAGTCATGAAATTTGGCCCCTCTCACTTCCATAGGCAGAACTTATAGGGATTCATCCTCCCATTTGTGAGCTCCCTGGTGTGAAAATCTGTCTTTCACCCTTCTCTGGGCCACCAGCTCCCTCCCCACTGTGGATAGCCAGGGTCTATTTCACTCCAAGACCGTTTTTGTTCTTCCTAACTTTCTCAGTGTAGCCTCCTCTCTGTCTTTAGTTGTGGAGTTTGTTCTGCTAGTTTTGGATCGTTTTCTGGTTTATTTATGCTGATGTGAGTATTGTCTATTTGTATCTGTGGGATGAGTTGAGCTTAGGGTCCTCCTACTCCACCATCTTTCCAGCTGACCTCCTCTATGTTTTCTTCTAGAATTTCAGTTTTAGGTTTTAAATTTAGATCAAGATCCATTTTAGGTTAATTTCTGAACATGGTGAAAAAATTTTTTATTGTATGTAGACAGATGCTCAATTATTCCAGCATAATTTTCTGAAAATACTGTTAATATTTTGAAACTCAGATGCTATGTATTATTTCAAAAAGTTTATATAAAATTCTTTAATAGACCCATAAAGTAATTTAATTTCTTTGATTGCATATCAAGTAAAATATAAATATGATTTTATGTCCCAGTGTTAAATGAAGGACCTAACAAAACTTACAGAGATGATTAAGAGACTTTTAAGAAAAGGATAAATTCTGGAAAGTAATTCATGAGGAATTATAAAACTAAAATTCTCAAAAGTTAAGCTGAGAATTTGAGAAATAACGCATCTTATTGGACCAAGGCTCTTGGTGACAAGTAAAAGAATGTGAGTTTTTAACTCAGGTAGTAAAAAAATAGACTACAATGTATTCTCAGAAAAGACAGGAATCCTGGAAAGCAGACTTATTTAGCCATCAAGTGGAGCAAGAGCCTAGCCAAGACCCAGCTCCAGGAAAGGCCACTTTTACCATCGCTGCCTTGTACCTTCACCTCCGGACAGCACCCTACACCACTGCCCCTCTGTCACTGCTGCTCTATATACTTCTGTGCTGCAAAGCCCACCAAACCCAGACAATCCTTGCCATGTCCTTCAACTTGCCACATCACATCCACTCTGCCATAGCTGCCATAATGGCTTTGTGGGGTTGTACCTTTCCATCACATTCTGAAGATTCTTGTCCCAACTGGAAGTCAGTCTCCAGTTCACCACACTTCAGTCCCCAAGCACAATCCCCAGAAGACATAAGGTGATGAAAAGGAATGTGCATATACCCTTGGCATTTGTATTGGTGGAATTCCTTCTGAACATGAAAGGTGTATGGGTGAGGAGTCACAATTTTGTGTGTGTGAACTCTTGTATGTACATCGTTAAAATCTGGCTTTTCTCTGGAGGGAGGAAGAAAGAATTGGGAGGGAAGGAGGGAGATGTAAAACCAAACCCAGAAACGTCCACCATGGTAACTTTGGCAAATGCCTTAATTTTACAAGTAAGGAAATCACATTAAAAACTAAATCTCAGGGGCGCCTGGGTGGCACAGCGGTTAAGCGTCTGCCTTCGGCTCAGGGCGTGATCCTGGCATTCTGGGATCGAGCCCCACATCAGGCTCCTCCGCTATGAGCCTGCTTCTTCCTCTCCCATTCCCCCTGCTTGTGTTCCCTCTCTCGCTGGCTGTCTCTATCTCTGTCAAATAAATAAATAAATAAAATCTTAGAAAAAAACAAAAAAACTAAATTTCAGGGGCACCTGGGTGGCTCAATGGGTTAAGTGTCTGTCTTCCACTCAGGTCATGATCCTGGAGTCCCGGGATAGAGCCCCACATCAGGCTCTCTGCTCAGAAGAGAGCCTGCTTCTCTCTCTGCCCCTCCCTCTGCTTGTGTTCTCTCCTCTCTCTCTCAAATTAAATAAATAAAATCTTTAATAAAACCAAAACAAAACTAAATTTCATTGGGATGCTACCAGAAGAGAAGCCTTACCTGAAGTAACCTTAATTGAACTAAAGTATAGGCACTGGGCCCAATTCCCATTAAGTATAATTCTGGAAAGAGACTGGGCCGGTGATTAACCAGAGTGTTTCCAGTTGATCAAATTGGCACCCAGACAGATCTATCTTGTGTGGCAACCTATGAGGTATTGGGAGGGACCAGAGGCCAACTTTTCAAGAAGAGCTGTATGAAAACATCCCGTAAAGTGTAATAGTCTTGTGCCTCTAAAATTTTGTTCTAGCTTTGGTCAGCTGGAAGCATGCATAGATACCTCCTGGTGAGTACAACTACCCTGTTTCATAGGATGTAACTGTGGTCTTTGGCCAAAGTCTGATAGAAACAAAAAATTCCCAAATATGAACATTTTCTTGCCAATTGAATATACCTATAAAAGGAGAAAACTAAAGTCTGGTGTTATGTCAGCTGTTGTATGATTTAGTTTTTGTTTAGGACTGTGTAGCTCAAGGCCATGTGTCTTACTAATTTTGATTCCCCCCCCCCCATCTTTGGATATGGTGGTCGATGCTGAAACCTTCCCTGTTTCTGAAGGCAAGATTAGGCAGTTGTAACTTCTTAGATATTGGCTCTGCTATGACAAGGACCATGTTTGCCAATGGAGTTGAGTTTTGTTTTGTTTTTTTCCTTGGGAGTAATCCTGAACCAGAGTAGCATTCGGCTTCATATAATAAGGAAGGAATTCATTTCAAGACAGAATTCTGCTTTCAGGAAAGCAGAATTTATTCCCACTTTGCAGATGAGGTATCTGAGGTTTAGAAAACAGATATCTTGGCCAGTGTCCCTGATCAAATAAGTGATAAAAGATGGTTCTTTAAATCTAGTATAGTACACATACACACACACACACACACACACACACACACACCCCATTCAGCATGGCTTTTATCAGTCAGAATAGGCTAGGTTGTATTACAGTAACAAATAACCCCAAATATCAGTGACTTACATCAGTGAAGGTTTTTGTTTCTTTCCCATGCTACCTCATCCATTTTGCAGACTGTAGGTTTATTCTATGTGTCTTTATTCCCAGATGCAGGCTTATTGAGACACATCTGCCTAGATCATTGCTGGTTTTATTGTAGAAGGAAAACAGTCATAGAAAGTCATCTAATGCCTCTTTAAGCCTCTACTAGGAAGAAGCACACATCACTTCTGCCTGTTTCATGACCAAAACATACATGGCCAAGCCTGACATCAAAGAGGTGGGGAAAGTCTCAGCCATCCCAGAGATAAGCAACACAGTTTGGGAAATAATATAATCTTCCAACTTGTTCTTTGAAGTGTAGTCTGTAGACCAACCAGTCAGTATCACCTAGGACGTTATGTGGAATGCATATTCTCAGACATTGCCCCAAACCTAATGAGAATCTGCATTTGAACAGGATGTCTAGGTAATTAATATGCCATTAGAGAAGCACTGTTTTAACACACTGCTCAAATGTTACTGTTATGTGTCCCAAAACTTTGGCACTTCTTGTTTTGCTGATTTCTTACTCTACTTCCTTCTCTGGTATTTTTCATGAATTGAGAGAAAGACTGAGATGCAGAACAGGATCCCCAGCTTCATCTATAAACTTACTTTAAGCCCTTGATTTAAAGTTTAGGACAGAGTATAAATGGTCTTTTCCTTAAGTATTAACCAAAAAGTAAAGGACTCAAGGATTAATGTAGCCACTCAGATCTATCACCTGAGTGGTAAACTCCAAGCTTTACAAACTCCATGGGGTATGCCTTTTTTGCTAGAGACATTTTGCTAAGTCTCTGTTTTTTTCAGCAAAAATGTATAGACTCCAAAGTGACTGCTGCTCTAACACCGATGACCTGCAAAGAAAAAAATGAGGACATTCTGAGTCACAGATCTCCAAACCTACGTTCCATTCTTTTGCTACACCAAAACACTTGGCAAAAGCAAAGGCCAAATCTACAGCTTTGGGGAATTCTCTGAAAATACGCATAAAGCTATGGGCAAGAACCAGATGAAATATTGGTATGGTATGGTGTGAAATGTATGAAATAACATGGTATGGTGTGAAATGGTATAAAATAACATACCATACTGAGCAAAAGTCCTGGAGAAGATGAAGAACTCTTATAAACATTAATTTCTAATATTTTATGGGCCCACAGAAGACAAGTAGTAAACTCAGGACATCCCTCAGCTTTTCATTTTATTTGAGATGATGGTGGAGAGGCTCCAGGAAAAGAAGAAAGAATATGGATAAAAAAGAAAGAAAGAAAGAAATGAGTATGATTTTGGTATCCAGAAAAGAAGAATTCGGCCTTGAATCTACCTTTGACTAGCCATATGACCATGAACAAACAACTCACTTTTCTGGACCCAGGACTGCAGAAACCAGTGCGTTCCACAAAGGTTAAGTTACTGGTATAAATCTAGTGAATTTCAAGAATTCCTCATTTGCTGTCAGTTTTTTCAGTTTGGTTTGTGTGTAAGATTTCCTTAAAAAAAATACAGCTTGACACAGGATCTCCATGGTTCCTTCTCATTGTAACAGTCTAAGAATACATGCTTTCCTACCAGCACAAAAGACATTGTGGTGATGGTTGAGATGAGGAAGTTTTCATCTGCTGCACTTAATGGGAAAAAATTTAAATTGGCTTAATAATCAAGGGTATTGTTCTATTTTCAAAAGTGTCAAGACTCCCTTTTTACAGATACTTAGCTTCCAAAGAGAGTGAGAACAGCAAGAGAATCAAGCACTTATGTAAATAACATGAATGGTGTTTAATGTATGGGCTTTAGGCTGAGTCTTGGCCCTGATATGTACTAAATAGTGATTCTGACTAATCCCATCATATTTTTATTAGCAGTCTAATTTCAAATATGATATGAATATATTTGTGTCTAACTTTGTAAGACTGTTGTGAAGACCAAGTGAGATACTGCAGATGAATCAATAAAGTTCCTAGAACATGGTATATTGTCAATAAATGCTGCCGTGATTACTATTGTCACAATAATAATAAAATTATAACCTTGCTAGAAGTTTAGTTACTGTATGTTATAGGTTGAATTCTGTCTCCCACCACAAAAAGATACATTGATACCCTAGCCTCTAATACCTCGGAATGTGGACTGAGTTAGAAATAGAATTGCTACAGATATAATTTAAGATGAAGTTGTAGTGGAATATGGTGAGACCCTACTCCAATATGACTGGTGCTCTTATAAGTAGACAGTCAAATGAAGAGACAGACACAGAGAGAGATGGCCATGTGATGATAAATTCAGAGATTGAAGTTATGCAGCAGCAAACCAAGGAATATCAAAGATTGCCAGCAAACCACCAAAAACTAGGAAAAGGTGAGAAAAGATTCCCCTATGGGTTTTAAAGGGATCCTGGTGCTGGTCCAGTTGACACCTTGACTTTGGACTTCTAGCCTCCAGAACCATGAAAGAATATATTTCTCTTGTTTTAGCCACCCAGTTTGTGGTACTTTGTTGAGGATACCCCTAGGGAACTATTACATTGTATTGACCCAGTGTCTTAACTGCAGTGAGCCTCAGTTGTCATTTGCATGCATATACACACACAAACACATATACACATGTATATGTACACACATATATATGAAGAATAATACTATTTTCCAATGAAAGAAGCCTTATAAAGGGGTTTTGAAAAACATAAGATACTATAAAATTAAAATATTTGTCTAATTATCAATATTTAGTCTGTATTAGTCACCCATGGATAACTTACATAGAAGAAGGAAGAAGAAATGGATACAATTAGTCTTTAAGACCGTCCTACCAAGCCTTGAAATGATTATGGATTTCATGCTGTGGTGTAGACTGTTACAGTAGCAACCCTCAACGAATCGTGCCCTTGTGTAGTCCCTTCCCATTTTGACTCTGGGATTGCCCAAGTAACTTGTTTTGGCCAAGGGACTGTAGCAAACATGATGCAGGAGAAGTTTGCAACTGAACCTTCTGGTTTTAGAATGCTGCTGTCATGTGAGGAAGCCCAAATTGACTACTAAAGATGCATAGCCCAGCCAGCAGCCAGCCCCAACCCCCAGACCTGAGTGAGGCCATCTTAGCCTCTGCAGCCCGGTTGACCTGCCACGCAACTGCAGCCATAAGAGTGACTCCAGCTGAGATCAGCAAAAGAAGTGACCAGCAGAGCCAAGACCTAATTGCTGACCTGCGGAATCCTAAACAAAACGGCTGTTGTTTAAAGCCACTACATTTTGGGTATGGTCTGTTATGCAGCAATTGAGTGTTGGAAATGCAGCGACTGGAAACTAATAGAACCACAGGGAGGAAAAAATAAAATAAAATTCACCTACATACCCTTTAACCTTCTGAGCACTGTTAAACTTATGCCTGAGTGCCTAGGGATTTTCTCCCGTTTCCAGTGGGTAAAGGACCTGAGTCAAGCTGAAGCAGCTCTACATCTAGAGTAGCACCAAGTGGGCATGGGCCAGATTCAGGGATTCCCGCTTTCCTTATTCTTACAATGGGCTTATAAAATACATGCGTTGTTCTACTTGATACCCACAATATCTCAAAGTTAAATGTCCACTTTCCTCCTTACGATGAAAATAGAGACCGAAGAGGACTCTGGTGACTTGCCCAAGAGAGCAGGGTTAAAAAGGTTGAAAGAAGTCCAGATTTTTAAAGTCCTTTTTCCCAATACTCTATTTCATGCCTACCCAGTTAACCTATTTGATGAGTCCTTACTGAGGTTGAAAAAGGGAAAAAATAGAAATAAATTGATCTACTGATGGGTTACAGGTATGAAGGCCAACCCCAAAGAGTAACAAGAAGACTGTAAGTCATGTTATATACTTTATTCAACCCTTAATCATGTGAGTACTTCCCAGTTAGTATCTACAAATTGCTTCCTTGATTTTCCCCATATTTTAAAGCCAAACAATGTGGATAATTTGCTGAAAATGGGAAGTCACATTTACTTACATAATGATGTCCTTTGTTACTTGATGATCTCAACTTTGAAATCTAGTTTTATAGAAAAGGAGGAGTAGTTGGAAAATAAAGTCAAGTCTTCACTTCCAGAGAGTTTGGAAGCCCCTTTTGGAGGCTCTACAATATGATGAGCTTTAAACACTGAATGATTAAACTGGTATTTGAATGTCTCTGAAATGTCCGTCTTAGTTTGTATACTACATACTTTCACCTTTTGCAGCATAAAAATGCTGAAGTGGGTGTCGGGTGTAACTTGTCACTATTTCTGAGCCTCAGTGGTTTCATATGTAAAGTGAATGTTAACTACCACTGTGTCATGGAGCAGCCACATGTGTAACATATCCAGTAGAGTACCTTTCTTACAGAAAGCTCCCAATAAACAGTGACTGCTTTCATTATTACCACCCACCTTGTAAGGAAGATGCAGCAGATACTAAATTTCTCATCTGTCCATAATGGGCAATAAAGCTGAGCAGAGTTCATGCATCTATTTAGTCTTGCACAGGAAATTAGTGTCTGAGTCAGAGTCGGAGCCCTAGTCTCATCATCTGTCTCCACCACATTCCTGCCAAATCACATGGTAATAGTCATGTAATAGTAAAAGACAAAAATGCCTCAATTAATGCAGCATTGACATATCTAATATTTATGGAGTGCCTGCATTTTGAAAAGTATCAATCTAGGCACTGTGAAAGCTATACAAATAGCATTGCATAATGGACAAATGCATGGCCTTTAGAGACAGTTAGACTGGGCACTGAGTCTTCCCTCTCATCAGCTCTCTGAATTTGAAAAAAATTAACTTTCTCAAGATGTGATTTCTTCATATTTAAAATAATAATCACATTTATTTCTCATCACAACTCTCTGCAGCAGAATAATACAAAGTGTGTAAAGTCATAGCAAGACTCAAAAATCGTATTTGTTAATAGTATCTTAAGCTTGTCATTTATTCTGATCTCAAAGAGCTTATAATCTGGTAGGGGATATAGGACATTAACATTAAATATATAATAAGGAAAAAAGAAATGAATGCCTGTGGACAGAACAGATTAAGTATTGTGGGGTGGGAAGGGGAGGACATATTACTTCTGGCTATGGAATCTGACAAAGTTTTTTGGAGGAAATATTATTTGAACTGGGCCCTAAAATACAGATGGATTTGGTGCATGTAGGGACTGTTTTCATCAAGAGTTATGTTTCATATTGGGCATTGGTATGGTCTTCAAGAGTTGTATATAATATTTTTGGTAAAGAAATGTTTTACATGGGTGAACTGAAACATCAGGAAGCAAAGAAATTGTTCATGGTTATGGAGAACAAATCTCAGTTGTCCTCTTGTGTTCTGTTTTCTGATCCAATTTCTTCACTGAGCATTGGCTCCAAAGAAGTATCTGTTGACACAAGGAGTAATTCAGTACTACTTTTTCCTATTAGAGTATTGCAGGATCTTGAAAGATTATAAAATCAGATACATGCTTAGAATCAGGTTCTGCCATCTATCATTGTGGAAGCAAACATGCTATAAGTAAAGAGTGATATTTTCCTGAGTGGCCAGTGTAATTACTTTGTTCCAGAAGCCAGCAGGGTGGGACCTGGATCCCCCTACACATTCCAGCAAAACCCCTGCTAACAAGTGAAACTAAATTGCTTCTCTTCCCTGTCTGCATCTGGGTCCATTTGTGCAGGCCAAATAGATTAGCCTCTGATATCTTGAAACAGATGTTTGCTATTGGAATTGTCATATGTGTGCAACATGTTCCACAAGTTGGTGGGGATATTCTGGGCTCCAGGGTGTATAGACACATCATTCTGGGTGGAGTTTTCCAAACAGTCAGTGTGGGTGAGAGTGTTGCTGGCAAGGATTTGCTCTTCCCAGCACTCTCCTCAGTAGGAGAGCTACATGGAGGAAAGTACCAGGTGCCTCCATGAGAAGGATGAATGTGTTTGGAGCCTAATCTGTACATTAGTTAAGATCTAGTCAAGAAAACCAATGACACACCAGCTGTTTTAACACAAAGTATTTAACATAGGAGATG
>NW_024424675.1:12372741-12389738 GCF_017311325.1 Ursus maritimus
AGTGAGTAGGGAAAGGCAAAACTGGAAAACTAATAGAACAAAGTAATTGCAGGAAGAACTATCACCCCGGGGGTTAGGGGAGGAAAGAGAAGACATTGGAATTATTAAAATGGTGAAAGCTTGCAAACAAACAAACAAAAGTCCTTCAACAGTGAAACCCAGACTTCTAAGATGAGGGTGTTTCCTAACTGAAGCTGATACCCCAGAAACACAAGTGAGTGACCCTGCAGAGCTGGTACTCAGAGCTGTGACTGGCTGGTACTGGAACCTGGAAGGGGTTGCAGTGAGCTTTTCCTGGGAGTGCAAGGGAAATGAAAACTGCAACCAACTGACTGTCTCGAATTTGCATGCCTACGCCCCACTCTGGACCTACTGACTCAAAATCTTAGAGTGGGCAGGTTTATTTTTTAACAATCTTTTCAGCTGCTAATTGACATTATCAACACAGGTGGGACTACTGTACCCTTACCCTCTCTCCCAAAGCACTTTAAGATGTTTTCAACTGATTTAATATGTCTATGAATTGTCTATCTACTCACTGTACCCATACATTCTGCAATATGACTTTGGAGTTCATCCTAGTAAGAGGTGAAATCTATTTCTTCTCCTCTTTGAATCTGAGCTGGCCTCTGTGACTTGCTTTAGCCAATAGAATGTTGTGGAAGTGGCACTATGTCTGTTCCAAGATTAGGTAATACCTGTTAGTATCATGTGAACAAGGTTAAGCTGTTGTGCTGAAGGATAACTGACCATGTGAGCTGGGATGATTTGTCTCACGTGAGTGCGACCTCATGGAGCAGAGATGGGCTATCTCAGCTGAAGCCATTCCAACCAAGACCCCTGAGCAGCTGACCACAAATGCATAAATGTATTCAGCCGACACCAGAAGAGCTGCCCCAGTTTAGCCCAAATCACCAACCTGATGCATCCTGAGCAAAGAAAGTGTTTATTGTTTTTTAGCCATTAGGTTTTAGAGTGGTTTTTTTTTTACAACAAAAGGAATTGATAGAAGTAATCAAAGTAGGGAAAAATCTGTGCTTCAGAATTAAGTTTCCTTCTGAATTATCTGATTCTGATTCTATATGGGGAGCTTCTGGGCCTCTCATTGCTTTAAGCTGTTTTAGAACTCTCTGCCATACAGAACTGATGTCAGTGCAAATGATTCTTGTCTGTGAACATGCATTAATTGTATTTGTGGAGGAACAACCCTCTTCCCTGTAGAAAAGCCAGTTTTGAGCCCACTGTGACTTCATTTCAATATTCTTGATCTAAAGAGGTTTTGATTTGCACACTCTATTACAACTTTATTATATAATTTATATAGCATAAAGTTCATCCATTTTCAACTCAGTGAATATACAACTCAGTGTTTTTAATATGTTTATAGACTTGTGTAATTATCACTGGAATCTAATTTTAGAACATTTTCACCACCTTAAAAAGAAGCGTCGTACCAATTGGCAGTCATTTGCTGACGACCCTCCTGTCCTCCCACCCTCCCAGGGCATTGGTCAACATTAATTTACTTTCTGTCTCTACAGATGTACTTATTCTAGACAATTTATATAAAGGAGATCATGCAGTGTGTGTTTTTTTCTGTCTGTCTTCCTGAATTTAGGATAGTATTTTTGAGATTTATCCATGTTGTAACATGTATCAATACTTGGTTACTTTTTATAGAAAAATAATATTCCATTATATGGGTAATACCAGAGTTTGTTTATCCATTTATCAATTAACGGACATTTGGGTTATTTCTACTTTTTGGCTATTATGAATAATGCTGTTGTGAGTATGAGTAAACACAATTTTGTGTGGACATATGTTCTCATTTCTCTTGGGTATATACTTAGGAGTAGAATTGCTAGGCCAAATGATAAATGTACATTTGGCATTTGAAGGAACTGCCAAACTGTTCTCCAAGGTACCTGCACCATTTTACATTCCCACAACAACTTATGTGGCGGGTTCCAATTTCCCACATCCAAGCCAACACTTGCAGTTGTCTGTCTTTTTTATTATAGCCAACCTGTATGAGGTAGTATCTCATTGTGGCTTTGATTTGCATTTTACTAATGACTAATGATACGAATATCCTTCATGTGCTTATTGGTCATTTGTATATCTTCTTAGGAGAACTGGATATTAAATCCTTTGCACTAAAATTTTATAGTTGCGTTATTTGTCTTTTTATTATTTAGTTTAAAAGTTATGCATATATTCAGGTACAAGTCCCAAATCAGATACATGATTTGCAATGACTTTCTCACAGACTTTAGACTGTCTTTTCATTTCTTGATTGTGGAGTTTAAAGCACAAAAGTTTCTAATTTTGAAGAAACCCAATTTATTTTTTCTTTTCTCAGTTATGCTTTTGGTATCATGTAAGAAACCAATGCCTAACCTAAGTTCACAAAGATGTGTTATTCTAATAGTTTTATAGTTTTAGCTTACATTTAAGTGTACAATCCACTTGAGATATTTTTGTGTGTCCTGTGAAATAAAGGTCCAAATTCCTTCTTTTGTGTAAATATCCATTTGTCCCAACACCTATTTGAGGAGACTGTTCTTTCTTCATTGAACTGTGCCATTTTGTTAAAAATTGACTATAAACGTTAGAGTTTATTTCTGGATTCTCAGTTCTATCCCATTGTTCCATGTGTCTATCCTCATGCTCTTCTTGATTCCACATTGTCTTGATTACTATAGCTTTGTAGTAAGAGTTGAAATTAGAAAGTATGTCTTTCAACTTTCTCTTTTCTTTTTTCAAGATTATTTTGACTATTCTAGGCCTCTTGCATTTCCATATGAATTTTAGGATCAGTTTGTCAATTTTAGCAAAAGCACCAGCTGAGACTGTGCTTTGGGAATGTGTTGAATCTGTAAATCAGTAAGAGGATTGAACCAAGTTGTTGAGATCTGCCTGTTTCCATAATTTAAAATGAGTTGAATAGTCTTTGCATATGTATTTTAAATGTTTGGGGCACCTGGGTGGCGCAGTCGTTAAGTGTCTGCCTTCGGCTCAGGGCGTGATCCCGGCGTTATGGGATCAAGCCCCACATCAGGCTCCTCCGCTATGAGCCTGCTTCTTCCTCTCCCATTCCCCCTGCTTGTGTTCCCTCTCTCGCTGGCTGTCTCTATCTCTGTCAAATAAATAAAATAAAATCTTAAAAAAAAAGTTTATGAAAGTTATGCTTTTATATTTTCTTAAAAATTTTTAACAATAGATACTGAATTGTGGAGTATCACAGGGCTCAGCCCTAGCCTCTCAGCATTCCTTACTCTATACTCTTTTTCCTAAGCAATGTCATTCACACCCACGGCTTCAATTAGCCTCAGTCTACACATCAGTGCCTCCCAGATTTTTTCTTCTCTAAAACCTCATTGTCTAAGCTCCAGACATAGGCCCTTTAATTCTATTTGCCTACTCAACATCTCCCGTTAGATATCTCAAGGATACTTCTAACTCAACAGGATTGAGCTTGAATTCATTCCTTTATCTCCCTGGCCTAGGTTTTGTTCTACCATTGATGTCTATGTCATTAAATGAGAACATCTTCCATTAGGTTTCACAAGCTAGATACCTGAGAATCACAGTTTATCTCCCCTCCTCTCTGCTTCCTTTCCTACCAGATTTACCTCAGAAGTATTCACACACCCAGTCCAGCAATCTTCATTGCTGATAACCTTCCAATATAAGCTACCATTATGTCTTTCTTAGACTACTGCAGTAGTCTTCTAACTGGTTTTCTTTTATCTACTGTGTTCACCTTTTCTCTGTTCTCTTCACTGTAGGCAAATTTCAAAAATCAAGTCTGATCCTGTCATCATGCTTAAAATCTGTAATGGTTTCTTGTATCTCTGGAATATTGTATCTCTTGGTTAAAGGTCCAGCTCTTTCTATGGTACAGGGCCACGTGTGGCTTGGCTCTGGCTTACCTTTCTACCCTCTCTTACATCACTCTCTCCTTCTACCAACTACCTGAATTTTCATTCATTTCATTCAATATACAGTTGTCCCTTTTACTGCTTCTGTTCCCTCTGCTGGAATCATAGATTATCCAAATTTCTACCTACTTTAATTCTACATATCTTTCAGATATTTGGTAATTTTTACAGAAAAAGATTCTCTGATTCCCCACCCGGGCAAAGTTCTGTGGTGTGTGTGTGTGATGTTTTTATAGGATAATGTCACTTTCCTTGGGGCATCTGTTAATATTTATACCACTTATTTAAATGAGTATTTGATTATTACCCGTCTTCTTACTAAAGTCTTCATTAAATCAGAGACCCCATCTATGTTTGTTAACCTTGTGTAATGGCCAGGCATCATTCTCTTGCAAATAAGACATGAAGCCAACTTATATTTAAAAGAAAGAAGGAGGGGTGCCTGGGTGGCTAGGTTGGTTAAGAGTCTCTGACTCTTGTTTTTGGCTCAGGTGATGATCTCAGGGTTGTGAGATTGAGCTCTGTGTCAGCCTCCCTGCTCAGTGGGGAGTCTGCTTGAGATTCTTTCTCTCCCTCTGCCCACACTCTCTCTTCTCTAAAGTAAAACAAATAAATCTTTAAAAAAAAGTCAAATGAGAAGGAGGAGAGGAGAGGAGAAGGGAGGGAAGGAGAAAGGAAGGGGGGAGAGGGGAGAAAGAAAGAAAAGAAATTTTTTGGAGTAATGTAACTGAAAAGTTTAAAAGTTCAAGTCCCAGTTCCAATTAAGTCAGGAGTCAGGTACACAGATGGTATTTTCTCCTCATGTCTTGGCTTAGCTTTCTTCAACAAGCCCTTCATTTTCAGAAAATTTCCTGCCATGTTTCAGAAAGACGGCTAGCAACAGTCCAGACTTAAGTTCTACCACCTATTCTGAAAGAAAATGTTTCTCTTTGCTAATAGTTCCAGGGAAAGCTCCCAGTCTGATTCTCAGTGACATGAATTGGATCACATCCACTCCTGAACAGATTACTGTGGCCAGGGATGCTTGATTGCTTCCAGAGCCAAAGGATGTGATCAGGCTTACTCAAACCATATGAGCAAGAATTTAGGAAAGGGTGCTCCCGAAAGGAAGGAGAGGAAGAAGAAGGGAAATAAATGCTGAATAGAAAAAGCATCAGAAACTCATCAGTACCTAGCACATTGTGTCTGGCATGTAACTCTTGCCCAATAAATACTAGCAGAACGAATGAAGTAAGTCAGGCACAGTTGATGTGATGCGAGTGTTGAAATAGAATGGTTGGAGTAGCTTGGCTGAATGAATGAATTTGGCCTTGAATCTTTTTCTATCATTTACTGCGTGGGTAACCATAGGCAAGGTACTTAAACACCTTGATCTTCGGTTTTTTCATCTATTGAACTATGATAATAATCCCTAACAACCAGGCGTTTTGTAAGACAAATGTACTAAGAAACAAAGTGCCTATCAGTGTCAGTTCTTCCTCTCTGTTCTTTGAAGTGGGGCCAAAGTCTGGATATGGAGCACTGTTTTCCCAATTTTTTCTAATGAATACTGAGCATCTGCCAGTCATGCAAGAAAAAAAAAAAAGAGAGAGGACTAAATTTAAGAAAAAATGGAAATGATGGTTATGAGTCAGATGAGGTTGACAGATATTCCGCAAGCCCTCTTTTCTACACCAACCAATAGAACCTTGAGCCGATAATATCCTTTCTATTCAATTCACACCTGGTTCTCAGGGAGCTGTAGCTCAGAGTTAGCACAATGAACTTGGCTGTATTGTTCTATGCTATTTCCTCCTGTCCGTGCCTGAAACCACACTTCAATCAATTGCTAATGTCAGCGTGGGAGTCATAATCCTGCTTTAACACTGCTGCAAGTTACCACATCTCTGTGGGTCAGGGAAGGGAGTTTGTCTAAGGGAGTATACCTGAAAGCCAGACAAAGCTTTCTGTTTTCTCCCAGACAGTGAACTATAGTGAGATCCAACCCAGTCAGTCTCATAAAATACCCTCCACCTTGCCAGGGAAGGAGTTAACTCTACAGCTAGAACTCCTGCCAGTTTGTGAACCTCTGAAATTTAATGTACCTCCAGTTCTGTCTAACTTGTCTTTACAGACCAGAGGAGTCTTGCCTAATCCACAGCCTACAAAGACATATAGCTAAAATTAAAATGACTTTTTTTTGTGTGTAAATCTTCAGGCTGTGTCAAGCATAGAATACTTCTCCACCATGTTGTCAGATGCATCACCATGGAAATAGCGTTATAATAAAGAGCTCAGAGAAGAGACATCCATAGTGTTTGGAGAGGACAAGCAATGACCTTCTCATGGAATTACCATCCCTATGAAATGTGTCATAGTGCCTCATCCTAGTCAGTGTAGTATCATGTGCTTGTCAGTTAGCTTCAGCTTTACCTCAGGTGGTAGTCCTCTTCATCAAAAATGCGCAATCCAGGGTGACCAGTTAGCATTACTTAGAGAGTGCCATACGATAGGAACAGCTGCCACAAACACATCTCTTATTCCTGCCTTGATCATCGTTTTTCTCGTTAATATATTGAATGTGACATTTATTGGTAAAACTGAGTAGCTTGTTGAGAAGCACGATGAATGCCAGAAATGGGCAAAATTAAAGGCTACAATTTTTTTAGAGACATTCCTAATCATACATAAATAGGGAATTAGAATTCATTTAGTGCAAATACCGCTTAACCAGTTCCTAAGTGATGCAATGTGTAGCTATTGATTTTAGGGGATAGATGGTTCCCTGAGCCCAACTCCAAAAGAAATGCTGTGTCCACCTTAAGTGAACTGTCATGCAAGGAGTAATCAATGCACTTACAAAGACAGCTGTAACATCATTAAATTTATAGTCAGGATTTTTGCTAAATCAGTGTCCATATGTGTGGTGAACTTTGGTTTGACACTTGAATTCATTAACCTAACAGTGAAGTTGGGAGAAACTAACTCACTTACCTCAAATTGTTTTTAGTGGCTGTGCCGTGATCTACCCAAAAGAACCTAAAGTTAATTTCATTAATTTAGTTTGGTTAATACATAATTTTTAAGAATTTTTATCTTTTATCAGTCTTCATCAGATTGTATCAACCATTCCTGAGTCTTAAAATATTACTTCAGTTGTATAGATGGCCTGGACATGATAATTATTAGAATGATAATTATAATTTGATAGGCAATTGACATTTGTACAAAGCTGTATAGATTACACATACACTTTATCACATGCAGAAAGAAAGGTGATGCCAGTTAATAATGGACATACTTATTCCCCCCTGCAGCACACAGGGATCAAGTGTTAAAATGGCAGGTTGTAGGTATCAGGTGGGAGAGGTGCAAGGATGAGCAAGGCCAAGTGTGCAGTGTTTCTTCCAGCATCTGCTGGTGTCACACTTGCTAACATCTCATTGGCCAGAGTAAATCACATGGTTGAGTCAAGAGTCAGAGTGAGAAGGTTCTACAAAGTCCTATTTGCTGGCTTGGGGGAAGCCAGGGTAACTAAAGCCATGGACAGTATAGCCCCAACATGGAAAGTCTGGGCCTTGAGTTAGCAGGGGAAGGAGAGGCAGCCAGGAATGTCCCCCAAACTTCATCAGGTTGTGAAGCAAGCAAGAAGTAACCTGTGACTGTAGTAAGTCACTGAGATCTCTTTTGGATTGTGGTTGTTTATAAACCCCACCTAGCCAGACCTATTTTGACATACAGAGAAATCCTAACATTTCTCCCTTTAATTTCTCTTTTAGATGGCTTCATGGTATAGTCTCTGGTCTCTAATTCTGTGTGTTTGTTTAGAGTTACACTTTTGCTCAGTCCACATCTTGTAGAAAAATTATAAGACTCACAAGCAGAAAATGTGTGCTAGAGTTTTAGGTCTGCTACTTAAAATGCTACGTTATGTAAGCTATTTAGCTTTTCTAAGTAATTTCTTCTTCTAAAAGGTTTAGGCAATAGCATCTACTTTGTGTGGTTACTATGAGGCCATGAGAACCATATGTGTAAATACCTATGAATTTTTCTCTTAGACTATAAAGTATGCAAATACTGATTGTTACTAGTATTTATTTTGGAATTTGCCAAATCAAATGAGCAATAAATACTGCGTTGTTATAATTCTGGAGACACATCCCTTATATTTTCCCAATTCAAACTTACTGGACTTGAACAACAGTTTTACATCCAAGATTCTGGGTTCTTTAGGTTCACAGACAGAAATTCCTGCATCAAGTGATCATCCCCTACAGGCGAAATCCAAAGGTCTTCTTCATGGCATTTACAGGTTCTTTCATATGGAGGCTACTTTTCTACCTTATCCCCAGCCACCCCATCTGCGACTTCCTCTGTATTCCTGCCATCCTGAACTTCCCAGGGTTCACAGGCCTGTGTCTCTGCACAGCTTCCCCTAGGACTGGAATCTTCCCACTTCCTTGCCAGGCCACCTGCACTTCCCCATGCCAGGGAGGCAAGCCGCTCCCCAACACCCAGGTCTGGCTTCCAACCTTGTGTTTTTGGGAAAGCCTCTACTGCCTCTCCTCCCACCCTCCAGGCAGAGTTAGTCATTCTCTTCCTGACCTGGAACAGGGCCTTATACATTCTTCTTCTAATACTTCATTTATTTTGTTTACATGTCTGTCTCCCCAACAAGATGCTGAGCTCTTGGGAACAAGTTTGTGTTATTCATCCCCACCCCCAGCACCTAGCCCAGCGCCTGGAACGTTAACAAAGGCATTTGGGTCCCCAGAGAGGTCCCTCTGAATTTTCTGTGCTGTATTCAGAGAATTGGTAGATTAGATGTACTGAGAATAACCTCTCTCTTCTTTGAGGGTTTTGATGAACATTTGAAATTCTAGGATAACCATAATATAAAGAACATATATTTCCCCCAATTAGAGTTTACCCCTCCAGATTGGTGGTAAGTCCCAGCATTAAGCCAATGGTTATTAAACTCCAGGACCATCTAAATTACCTGGGAGAACTTGATTAAAATACAGAGCTGAGATCCCTACACCAGACCTCAGGAATTATAGTCTTTGGGAGTGAAGCCCAGGTACCTGTATTTCCAGAAACTTCCCCAAATGATTCTGATGTATATCAATTTTTAGAACCATTGCCCTAGGCAGATCTGACTTACAAATTGCTGGTTCCAATTGCTTCATATGTTTCCTATTGTCAAAAAGAACAGAAACAAAAGCACCCATTCAGAGGCCTGGGTGCTCTCTCCCCACCTGGCCACAGGTGCCCAGGCTCTCCCTGGAGAAGCGCTGTCGCCTTTCTTATCGTTCAGCCGCCTTTGATCAGGAGCTTCTTCATTCTGGCTCATTCTCCACTTCAAAGCTGGAAACCTGATCAGCTCCACTTTCTTCCCTTCACCCAGGTCCCAGGCGGCCCCACAGGTGAGCTGGTCACTTGGGAAGTCTATACAGCCAGCCTTCAGCATTCTGTTAGAGGCCAGAGGCCAGTCTTTTGTGTAGCACTCCTGTCTGCCTCTCCCCCTACACAACTGGGGCCAAAGAGAAACCAGGAGAGGAAATACGACCTTGTTCTAAGCCTGCCTCTGTGGGTGTGGAATAACCACACTTAGGGCACAGTTTTAGAAACAGTTTTGCAGTGTTCCATCTCCTAATACCAGAGGCAAGTCTTCCCGAGTTAAGAGCAAAGGTTCTTTATGGTAAAGAATCACGTGGAGCCTCCAGAATAAATCTCCTTTTATCTGAACAATGAAACTTAGCTCCCCAGTGAAACTTTGTATAAGGGAAGATGCTAGATGATTTGGCTTTGTGAGTGCAAGAGCAGTGTTAGTTCATTTTCCTTGGTAAATCACTTAATATCAGAAGAGTAGCATGTGCTAGTTAGTGTAAAATGCTGTTTTCAACCCAGACTTTCAATCCACAACCCCCAAATTCCCCCCTGCCCCAAGTACCCAAGGAACAAAACAAACCTTACTTTTAAATAAGTATACGTAAATCATAAGGTCATTTAACAAAAAAGAGCTTTATTGAGATACACTTCACATATCATAAACTGTACCTATTTAAAATATACACCTCAGAAGTTTCTAGTATTTTCACAGAGTTATGTAATGATCACCACAGTCTAGGTTTAGAACATTCTCATCACCTAAAGTCTTTCACCCACCAGAAGTTACTCTACATCTTCCTCTTCTGGCATAGCCCTGGGCAGCTCTGATATGGTTTCTGCCTCTGGGGATTTGCCTCTTTTAGACATTTTATATAAATGGAATCATACAGTATGTGGTCTTTGGTGACTGGTTTCTTTCACTTAGGATGACGTTTTCAAGGCTCACCCATGTTGTAGCATTTATCAGTGCTTCATTCCTTTTGATAGCTGAATAATATTCCGTTGAATGGATATGCCACACTTGATCCATGCATCCATTGTTGAACATTTGCATTGTTTCTATTTTTTTACTATTATGAATAATGCCATTATAAATATTCATGTCTGAGTTTTTGTGTGTACCTAAGGTTAAATGTCATTGCTAGGAATGGAATCCTTGGGTTGTGTAGTAACCCTAAAATTAATATTTTGAGAAACCCTGTAATTAATATTTCTTCAAGTTGTTTTCCAAAGTGGCTGCACCATTTTATAATCTCACTAGCAATGTGTGAGGGTTCCAATTTCTCTGTATCCACACTAAAATTTGTTGTTGTCATCTGTCTTTTTAATTGTACCCATCTTAGTGGATGTACTTTGGTATCTCATAATTTTGATATGTATTTCACTAATAGCTAGTGATGTTGAGTATCCTTTCATGTCCTTATTGATTATTTTTATATCTCTGAAGAAATGTCTATTCAAATCCTTTGCCCATTTTTAAGTTGGATTATTTGCCTTTTCATTATCAAGTTTTTTACTTTATTTTATATACAAAGCCCTTATTAAAGATATCATTTTCAAATATTTTCTCCAAGACTGTGGATTCTTTTCCCTTCTTCTTGGTGTCATTTGAGCACAAAAGTTTTTAGTTTTAATAAAGTCCAATTTATCTAGTTTTGCATTTGCGCTTTTGCTATTTCAGAAACCATTTCCTACTCAAGGTCACAGAAATTTATTTTTATATTTTCTTCTAACAGTTTAAAAATTTTAAACCCTTAAATTTGAATCTATGATCCATTTTAATTTTTTTTTTAGTATGGTGTAAGGTAGGTGTCCAAGTTAATTTTTTTTTGCATGTTGTCCCAGATGGATTTGCTTGAATATTGTTCCTTTCTGATTTTCTTGATTTCAAAAATCAATTGACCATAAACTTTAGAGTTCACTTTTGGACTCTCTTATTCTATTTATCTATAAGTCTCTACTTATGCTAGTACTGTTTGGTTTTTATTATTGCAGCTGTATACTAGGACTTGAAATTGGGAAGTGTGTGGAGTACCTGGGTGGCTCAGTTGGTTAAGCATCTGCCTTTGACTCAGGTCATGATCCCCAGGTCCTGGGATCAAGCCCCACGCTGGGCTCCCTGCTCACCGGGAAGCCTGCTTCTCCCTCTCCCTCTGCTTACTGCTCTGCCTACTTATACTCTCTCTCTCTGTCAAATAAATAAATAAATAAATAAATAAATAAATAAATAAAATCTTTAAAAAAAATAAATGAAATTGGGAAGTGTGAGTCTTACAAATTTGTTTTTCTTTTTCCTTCAAGATTATTTTTGCTGTTCCAGATACTTTGCATTCCTATATGAATTTTAGGTTCAGTTTGGTGAAACTATTTTTTTTAAAAAGCCAGGTAAGATTCTGATAGAGTTTTCTTTAAATTTGTAACTGATTTGGGGAGCATTGCCATTTGAACAATATTAAGTCTTCTAGTCCTTAAACACGAAATATCTTTCCATTTATTTAGATATTCTTTAATTTCTTTCAACAATGTTTTGTAATGTTCAGTGTACAAGTCTTGCACTTTTGTTTAATTCTAAGTATTTTTGTGCTATTTTAAATGAAATTGTTTTTATAATTTAATTTTTTAAGTGTTCATTGGTATTGTATAGAGTTATAGCTTGTTTTTTATATCAATCTTGTATCATGAACCCTTGCTAAGCTCAATTAGCAGTTATAATGATTTTTGGTGGATTCCTTAGGATTTTCTATATATAAAATCATAATATGAAAATAGAAGTAATTTTACTTCCTTTCCAATCTGGATGTCTTCCTTCCTTCCTTCCTTCCTTCCTTCCTTCCTTCCTTCCTTCCTTCCTTTCTTTCTTTCTTTCTTCCTTTCTTTCTTTCTTTTCTTTCTTTTCTTTCTTTTCTTTCTTTTCTTTCTTTCTTTCCCTTTTCCTTGCCTAATGGCCCTGGCTAGATATCCAGTAAGATGTTGACTAGAAGTGGTGAGAGTAGACATCCTTCTCTTATTCCTTATCTTAAGGAGAAAGCATTAAATCTTTCACTATTAAATATTATGTTAGCTGTGTGTTGTTCAGAGATGCCTTTTATCAGATTGGGAAAGTTCCCTTCTATTCCTAGTTTGAGTGTTTTTTTCATGAAAGAATGGTAGATACTGTTAAATGCTTTTTCTCCATCTACTGAGATGATGTGTGTTTTTTGTCCTTTATTTTATAAAATTGTGTCAAATCATTTGATTTTTTTAATGTTAAAGCAAACATATTCCTGGCATAAATCCAGTTCCTCATCATACAGTTCTTTTTATTTGTTGCTGGTTTCAGCTTGCTGATAAGTTCATGGAAGTTTTTAAGTCTATATTCATAAGAGATGTTGGTTTGTAGTTTTCTTGTATTTTTTTTTTTTTGTCTAGTTTTAATATCAGGGTAATGGTGATGTTAAAGGTTGGGCTGGGAAGAGTTACCGCCTTCTACGTTTTGCAAGAGTTTGTGGAGGATTGGTGTTAATTCTTTAAATGTTTGATAGAATTCACCAGTGAAGTTATCTGTATCTGAGCTTTTCTTTGTGCAAGTTTTAAATTACGAATTTAGGCTCGTTACTTACAGGTATATACAGATTATTGATTCCTTCTAGAGTAAATTATTGTTGTGTGTCTTTCTAGGGAACCGTTCATTTCACCTGCTAATTTGTTGGCATACAATTGTTCATAGTATTCTCTTATAATTCTTATTATTTCTGTAAGGTCTGTAGTGATGTCCCCTGTTTCATTCTGATTGTAGTAATTTGAGTCTTTTCTTTTCTTGGTCAGCCTAGCTAAAGTTTTGTGGATTTTGTTGACTTTAAAAAACAAAAAAACTTTTGCTTCTGTTGATTTTTTTTCTATTTTTTTTATTTTCTATTTTTTGTATTTCTCTATCTTTATTATTTTCTTCCTTCTGCCTACCCTAATAGTGGTGGGTTTTTTTTTTTTTTTGGTTTGTTTTTGTTTTTGTTTTTAGTTTTAAGGCAGAAGTTTACATTATTGATTTGAGATATTCTTTTTAAATGTACATTTTTACAGTTGTAAATTTTCTTCTCTGCACTGCTTTAGTTGTATCTTACACATTTCAGCATTTTTAAAAAATTTTCATTCATGTTCAGGGTATTTTCTAATTTTGTTTATGATTTCTTTTTTGACCCATTGATCATTTAGGACCACTTTGTTTAATTTCTACTTTTTTGTGAATTTCCCAAATTTCTTTGTGTTACTGACTTCTGATTTCATTCCATTTTAGTCAGGAAACATACTTTGTGTGATTTCAGTTCTTTTAAATTTATTGAGATTTGTTTTAGGGCCTAACATATGGTCTCTTCTGGTGACTGTTCCATGTGCACTTAAAAGGAATGTGTATTGTATTGTTGCTCCTTCCTAGACCTAATGAATCAGAATATCTGGGAGTTGCGGGAATCTATGTTTAATAATCCCTCCAGGTTATTCTGATTCATGCTCAGGTTTGAGAACCACTGATTTTGACTTGGTGATTGTCTGCCTTGCCCATCTTTTTCTGAGATGTAATCAATCAGAAGATTCCCATGTAAACTTTCTGGATTTCGTTGCATTTTTCTGACTTTAGTGTCAAGTGTGTCCTCCAACTGCATATTCCTAGTTCAGTGGTGTTGACATAATTTGGATCCTTTATTTGCCATTTTGCGTTCTGTACCCCTGCTGGTCCAAGAAGCCCATCTGCTAGTTTCCTTGGGCAAGGTTCTGATGCAATGCTTAGTTCCTTTAAGCCCTTCCTGGTAGTCCTGGGATCTACTCCTTTTATTCCCACATAATAGCTGGGCCTAGCTCTGAATGGAGTAATTACTCGAAATCTTGGCACTGGTCGCCTCTACCCTCTCTTGAATCACCACCTTCAGACTTTAATAAACTATCCCCATTACCTGGGACCTCTGTTGGTCTAACCTGGTTCCTAATAATGAATCTTAGTTTTTGTCACTTATCCAAATCAATCTTCATTGCACTGTGCCTCTCTTTTCACAGCCCTCCAAACTGTTTATCTAGGACTATGGTCTAGACTCAGCCAATGCCCTCCAAATCTGCATCCAAATCCTCCTGCAGAGTCCCTATCTGATCTTGGGTTCTCTTCACTATGACTCAACAAGACAGGTCAAGTTTCAGTATCATCTTACTCTGTCAGATTGTATTTTAACAAGAACTCCCCCAGTGGAAGCAAAGATAATATAGAGAATTTAGGGACACTAAGACGCAGTGCAATCAGGCGATTTACCCAATGTCTCACAGTGAGAGGACTGGAAGAGCATACATAGAATCTGGAAATTTGGAGTTTGCCTGTTATCTAACCACCCATATGGTATTGACTCACCTAGTCCAACTTACTTTTTATTTTTTTATCTTGGCCTTTCCACTCATAAACCCACAATCACCCATTAGGAGAACCAATAGAATCACCAACAGGAGAACCCGTAATCTTAAGGAAATACAGTATTTTTCTCTTAGAAAAATATGGGAAAGTGTCCATTAGTAGAGTATTTTAGAACCCCATTCAATGAAAACCATAGTTCTGTGGGCCTCTTAACACACAGAGGATTTTATTACTCCTGTGATAACCCTGGCTTAATTTGCTCTGTTCTCTAAATCCTTCTGTTTTCTAATTGCTGGTCAGGACAAAGAGGCATCTTTTCCACCATAAGGAGAGAGAAAACAGGATGGACAATAATAGAGGGTGACTTTTGTGTTGAGCTAACTTTTGTCTGTGAACCATGATGAATGACAACTGCAATTTCATGGTGAAAACTGGGTTGAATGCTCCAAGCTCAGTTATCCTTCTGAATACCTAATAATGATAGAACTTCAGGTACTTAATGTTATGGGAAGTGGTGAGTTTACAAAACTCAATACGAGCAGATATAAAAATAATTCAGTCGTTTTAAGAAATGATTTCACAATTATTCAAAATAATTTACTATTTCATATTGACATTATAAATTCCTAATTTTTCAATAAGTAACAAAATATCTTGAAGTTTGGAATTCCCAGAGATTCCAAAAGAGCTGATAGACAGTGTTCTTTCCATTAGGCTAGGCATTTACCATCCACATTATCCAAGATATACCTGCTCTATATATCCAATTATTAAAAAATATTATAACACATAATTTTTTCTTTGAAATGGCCAGAAACTTCCGAAATCTAATTAAATTTAGTTCCAAGACTGTTTTCTGGTATTTTAGCTATTAACACATCTATTTGAATAACCATTAAAGATAGACATGAAATCACAGAAATACAGTGATATTGAAAGGTGTGATTTAGGTGGTAGTGACACACTAGGAAGCAGTAGAGGTAGAATTACAGAATGAATCTTTGGAGATTTAAAGTGGTTATTACTCCACATAACTTCAGATATTCTGTAACGTACTTTCAAGTTCTGAGCCTAGAGACCCAGAATCTTCTGATGGAGCTTAGATAAACTAAATTTCAGTTAAAGATGCTTTGGTGAGGGTCACCTGGGTGACTCAGTTGGTTAAGCATCTGCCTTCAGCTCAGGTCATGATCCCAAGGGATCTAGTCCCTTGTCAGGCTCCCTGCTCAGTAGGGAGTCTGTTTCTCTCTCTCCCTCTGCCACTCACCCTGGCTCATGCTCTCTCATTCTCTTGCCCTCTCTCAAATAAATAAATAAAATCTTCAAAAGAAAAAAAAAGTGCTTTGGTGAAGGCAGCTCTGCCTCCTCTCCTTTCTGAAATCAACATCAAAATGATAATGTTGTTGTTGTTATTATTGCACTGTCATTGTCATTATTATTAAACTACATTTATGAAGAAATTAGAAGGCAGGAAAATTCCAGACCACAGTCTATAACAGAAGGGTTGAATGCAAGGGTAAGATGCAAGGAAAAGGAAATCTAGCTGAGGTATAAAGCGAAGAGTTGACAAACAGCTCTGACAAACATGTTTACCCAAAAGTAGTGCCTACAAACAGCAAGATCAGAGATGCCTCCGCTGTAAGGAGCAGCAGGGTTTGGGTACATCCAGAGCCACATCTGTTAGTGTGAAGTGACAGAGAATGTATATAGGAATGAACAGACACACCATCCAGATGCAAATGACCAACCACTGGCACCAGCAATAAACAGGCAATTGTATGGCTAGACGGAGGAGGAAGAGTGGGTATTTCCTAAGGCACACTCCCTCCCATACACACAAAGAATTATAATTTAAAGTGGTTATGAGTACTCAATGTCCCGAGGCACTGGACAAGTAAATACAAATATTTCCTCAGAGAATTTCCACAGAGAAATTTCCAACACTTTCTAGTTCTCTCTCTCTCTCTCTCTCTCTCTCTCTCCCCCACACAAACACCATCATAAAGCACCAGCAGAAACCAGATATAAGAGAGAGAAAGAAAAAAAAAACCTGCAGAATCAAACCCACAAGGAAGGCAGATACTGATTTATCAAACGTAAAATAATAATTCAAAATATTTGTATTTAAAGAAATAGAGTCAAATCTGAACACTTAAAAAGTAAAAGCTTATATAAAATAACCAGAACAATTTGAAAATAAGGCAAATAGAACTTCAAGAAATATATAAACTCTTCAAAGTACACCTGTGGAATACAACAAAAATATTCTAGACTTAAGTCAGCTAAATTGCAGACCACAAATAGAGAGCATCTTT
>NW_024424675.1:12389757-12481722 GCF_017311325.1 Ursus maritimus
TAACCTGACTCTTATGACTGTTTCTCTCATGAATTTTTCCATAGCATATAAATAATAGTTCTTAGGAACCAATAGGAATGTTAGGAAGTTTTAATATTAGAAATCTATTAATATAATTTAACACGTTATTAATGACTGGAGAAAAGAAAGAAGTCTTCTAATTAACTGCTAAAAGGAGATTTAATCAGTTTTAATGCAAGTCGGTACAGCCTCTTTGGAAAATAGTGTGGAGGTCCCTCAAAAAGTTAAAAATAGAGCTGCCCTATGATCCAGCAATTGCACTACTGGGTATTTACCCCAAAGATACAGACGTAGTGAAGAGAAGGGCCATATGCACCCCAATGTTCATAGCAGCATTGTCCACAATAGTTGAACTGTGGAAGGAGCTGAGATGCCCTTCAACAGACAAATGGATAAAGAAGATGTGGTTCATATATACAATGGAGTATTACTCAGCCATCAGAAAGAACGATTACCAAACATTTGCAGCAGCATGGACTGGACTGGAGGAGATTATGCTAAGTAAAATAAGTCAAGCAGAGAAAGACAATTATCATATGGTTTCACTCATTTATGGAACATAAGGAATAGCAGGGAGATCGATAGGAAAAGGAAGGGAAGAATGAAGGGGGGTGGTAAGCAGAAGGGGGAATGAACCACAAGAGACTGTGGACTCTGGGAAAAACTGAGGGTTTCAGAGGGGAGGGAGTGGGGAATTGGGATAGGCCGGTGATGGGTATTAAGGAGGGCACGTATTGCATGGAGCACTGGGTGTTATACGCAAACAATGAATCATGGCACACTACATCAAAAACTAATGATGTACTGTATGGTGACTCACATAACATAGTAAAAAATTTTTTAAAAACTTAATAAATACATGTAAAAAGTCTATTAATATAACTTAACATGTTATCAATGACTGGAGAAAAGAAAGAAGTCTTCTAATTAACTGCTAAAAGGAGATGTAATTGGTTTTAATATCCATTTTTTATAAAAACAGTGAACTAAGAAGTAGAATGGTTCTTCTTCAACTTGATTAAAAATCTAAATCTAACATGGAACCAGCTCAATATATAACCATGAAACAGTGGGGGCCTTCTCATTAAAATCAGGAACAAGAGCAGCAGAGGGTAGCTGGCTCCCATTTTTCTGTTAGTGTTCAGGGAGTCTCTTGGTCCAGTTCTCCTCCACAGGCCAGACTCTTTGAAGCTCAACATATATTTACTAATTGTTTATCTTCTGTTTTGGATATTTGTGAGAATAGAAAATTTGTTCTGTTAAATGTTACTTGCAAGTCAGTTGCACCAAGAGGCTGGTAAAACTTTCTCAGAAAGATAAGTTTCTCATTACAAATGAGATGTAAAATGTTTACAAGCTCTTATGAGAAGTTTTGGTCTAAGAACTGTGCTGTCCTGCATTTAATGTTATTACTAAAAGAGAGAGATGGACAGAAGAGAGAGAAGAGGGAAAGAGATGGGGGAGGGAGAGAGACAAAAAGAGAGGGAAGTAGGGAGAGAGAGAGAGACTGACAGAGATAGACAGACTTGTCCAGTAAACCTAAGGTAAAAAATCCGATTTTACCCTAGGTGTTAGCCTGCCAGTTTCATGGATCTGATGGAAAACTGTAGGCTCCTGGGTCAGAGATGAAGGATAGTTTTTTTTTACTCACAGCAATAGCAGTAGGCAGAATATTGGTATTTTTGCACCATTTTTCTGAGCCCTAATTCCCACAGAAAGGTGCAGAGAGAGCCAGATGACCTCTGTGCATGCAATGCATAGCCTTATGGAAGAGGAGCCCTGAGCTTAGTGAATCTGAATCTTTTATAATGACAGACTTGCTTGCCCTTTTATGCAGGAGATGTTGTCTTTATTATACTGGACAGTATTATACTGGACAGCACCGCCTGTGCGGTGCTCTGGAGGGAGATATGATCTCCATCTTCCAAAGCTATTTACTGTACAAACAACCTTGAAAAGATAGTTGAGAAAAAAAGAGCATCAGTGCCCTTGCTCAAAAGACACATAGAAACACAAGAGATCCATGAAGAATTGCCTCCCCACAATAATTATATTTATATCCATTGTAATTATATAGTTATAAGCATGACATTTTATTTATTGTCAAGTGGTAATACCCAATACCATATGAGACCCTTAATTCCACGAGGGTATGGACTATGTTCATTTTGTTCACTACATACATGATGTATGACTCTTAGGATTAAGTGGACAAAACTTTATTGAGTCAACAAAGTTTTCAACAAATAAAAATTCCAATCATTTCACTTACGTCAAAACTTTCCAGATATATATGTGTATGCATGTTCATTTCATATAATCCCAACTAAAATACTGCACATCTCTATATGTCTGATTCAAACCCAATAAATGAGAAGTACAAAATGAATTTTGGTTGTAATATACATAAACTCAAGATTCAGCTTCACCTAAAGGCACAGATCTAGTGAATGCAAAGATAATTTTCACACTCCAGTATCAAATATAAAGTTGTGGATCCACTGTTAAAACGATTCTGTGCAACCTTTATAATCTAAAGCTAGACTAACTCTGACTTAAACAGTGTGTACATCTAGAAGTGCTGCCATGTTGGCTATGATACTTGACTATAGCAGTGGCAGCTCCGTAACATTCATTCTCCCTCCTATTTGCCAGAGACAGAAGGAATCTGTAGCATTATTCTTTCTTGTTCTTTTGAGATGTGGCTTCAGAGTCCTGTGAACATTGTGTTCTACTTAGCTCCCACCAGTTGATTGGACATAAAATGAAAATTGAACATACCTCACACTAAATGAGGTCCTAGAGATGTTCCCTTGCTAATGTCACTCCCAAAGTAGATGAGTCTACAATATTAGTTCACCAGGTATTAGAATAACATGCAGTTATTGTTGAACTTTTATTGTCTACCAGGATATTCTAAGTGTTAATACCCAATAACATGAATGGGTACTTTACAATTCCCATTTCACAGCTGAAGAAACTTAGATACCATGATGTTAATTTGTTGAAGACCACACAGCTAGGAAATGAATGAAACAAAATTCTGACCCTGAGATCTGGTGCCAGTCCCACTAACTCATTACAAAATGTAAAAGTTAGTAAAGTGCTCTTCAAGTTGGTTTCAGATGAACTACATTGTCAGCTACCACATTTCTCATATAAATCTTTCATCTGGCAACCCAGCTCCGTAGTGACATTTTACAAAACCAATATCCTAATATCAGGAAGGCAGCAGGAGACTCCAAGAGCACTTGTCCCATTAATTCATTCATTGGGTTGTTGGCCAGATGGTTGGTAGAGGGCTCAATTGTTCTACTTTGCCTGGGACTGAGGGGTTTCCAGGACAGAGAATTTTCAGTGGTAAAACTTGGAGAGTACAGAACAAAACAGAGCACTTGGTCACACTAGTGGGACTCTACTCTTTAACATACAGTCCACAAAGCAAGAGGTTCCAGATGGATTACTGTAGTCACCAGTTCACCAGGATTCATTTAATTTGCCGAGAGTCATCTTGTTTGCCTTCTCCAAGTCCCCGATTACTTTCAGAGTGCAGATCCCTGGTAGTTCTGTGTTTTTCAAAGCTGTGTGCTTCTCAAACTTCATTGTATATCAGAATCATCTGGAAGACTTAAAACATAGACTGTAGGGGAAAAAACAAACAAACAAAAAATATATATAGACCGTAGGGACCTACCCCAGAAATTCTGAATCCGTAGGTCTGAGGTGGGGCCCAAGACTCTGCATTTCTAACAAGCTCTGGTAATGCTACTGGTGATTCAAGGAACTCTAATTTTTGGAGTATTTACTGGTCATCAACAAACTAACAGGAAGGGGAAAAGGACATAGTCATTTATCAGTGTAACTCTATTTCAGCCCCTGTGATTTACCACCGTCTGATTCACAACCCCCCAAGTGTGAAATTATTTATCACACTTGGAAACTGATAACTTCTGCCCAGATCTTCATATTCATTAGAATTACCATACTCCCTAGGGCATCTAAAATCTTGATTTTTCATCTTTATCTAAATGCAAAATAACTCCGTCAATAACAATTTTTGCCCTTACGTGCTAAAAACAGTGTGACTATTTCATTGGTGATAAGCATTCATTCAGCCTCCTCTTCCCTAGTCCTAATCCCATAGCAGGGTCCTTCCTAATGAATGTAAGAAGCACATTTTCCTTTTCTCACTTTAGGCAAACGAGATTGAAACTCATGGCTCAGGGTTAATTCAATGCAGTCTTGCTGTTTTACAGAATTCTGAGCAGAATTTCTCACTGAGAGGAACTAATGAGTATTAGAGTATTATCTGCACTCCCTTATAACATTGGGTTAACTTTAACACTAATTGATTCTCAGCCAGTTTCTGTGAAACATAGCACACGTAACAAAAAACTGCTGTAAAAGGATAACTGGTGCCTATAAGGTAAGGTGGTCACTTTTTTGCCAGGTGCCTTGAACATACTATCAAGAGTGTAGCACTTCATAATGTCAAGTGGCTTATATATGGATACACATACTGTCCTCCGAGTAAGTCCAACAACTGCTGTGGCAATAGTGTAAATACAAACATTTTATAATATTTGCCATAGTGTTTTGATTTTTGCATTAAGCTTTGAGGAAAATCTTCTTTATGCTTGGCAGTTGACAAATTCTCCATCTATTCTCTGTGATCCCTCTGCTTTACGTCATACCCTCTCCCCAACTAGCTGAGTCTGCATGCAAGGCCACTGACTGAAGTCAGTCCCAGTCCCCTCAGCTGCAGATAATCTTTCCCTCCTCTTAAATTTAATAGCACTTTCCACTTTCTGCCTTATAATAATAAATAAACAAAAACTAACAACAGTAGCTGAAGAATTATCAGTTGTTGAATATATGCCAGGCATTATCTACAGGAATAATGCATTTTGCTTTTTTCATAGTACCTTGGATAGAGACATCTGACCGTATTTTGAATGAAAGCATTAATGATACCCAAAAGAGTCAATGGACAAATATCAGGATACAGATTAATATACAAAAATCAATAGCTCTCATATACATAGATAAGAACCAGTTAGTGGATATGGCATAAAGGTCCTCATTCACAGTAGGCAACTAAAAAGTTAAAATACCTAGGCATAAATGAATAAAAAATGTTGAAAATTTATGTGAGAAAAGTGAAAAGATGTATCTTTTAATAGGAACTCTCAACATCATATAGATACCACTTAAATTTATAAAATTAACATAAAAAGAGCAATGACTTTTTCTGGAGGAGTTGACAAAGTGAAGAGAAAGTTTATATTCAACAATAAAGATAACAAGAAACATGCTACAACAAATGTACAGTGTAGGGAGCTTAGACACAGATATTAAAGCGCATTATAAATCCTGTATAATTAATAGTCTGATTTGAAAGATGGATGAAAAGAAAAAGAACAAGGGTACCTGGCTGGCTCAGTCGGTAAAGTGTGCAACTCTTTTTTTTTTTTTAAAGATTTTATTTATTTATTAGACAGAGATAGAGACAGCCAGCGAGAGGGAACACAAGCAGGGGAGTGGGAGAGGAAGAAGCAGGCTCATAGCGGAAGAGCCTGATGTGGGGCTCGATCCCATAACGCCGGGATCACGCCCTGAGCCGAAGGCAGACGCTTAACCGCTGTGCCACCCAGGCGCCCCAAAGTGTGCAACGCTTGATCTCAGGGTCATGAGTTCAAGCCCCACGTTGAACATGGAGCCTACTTAAAAAAATAAAATAAAAAATTTAGAAAAACAAAGGAACATAATAGAACATTCAGAAACAGACCCAGATAGATATGACATAGAAAATATGAAAAATATTGTGATTTACATCAGCTGGGAGGAGATTAAGTTTTTAAAAAATGATATTGAGGGGTGCCTGGGTGGCTCAGTCGATTAAACATCTGCCTTCAGCTCAGGTAGTGATCCCAGGGTCCTGGGATAGAGCCCAGTGTGGGGCTCCCTGTCCCTACTCAGCGGGGAGTCTTCCTCTCCCTCTCCCTCTGCCCCTCCCCCCCACATGTGCTCTCCCTCTTGTGCTCTCTCTCTCAAATAAAATCTTTAAAAAAATAAAAATTAAAAAATGAGAAAACTAGCTAGCCATTAAAATAAGATAAAATTCAGTTTACATGTCATACCATAATCCACAGCAAATGCCATGCAATTCAAGATCTGAGCATAAAAAGTACAATCCTTTGTAACTCAAATGGTGGGAAAATCTTTCTGACAAAATCTAGAAGTAATACACAAAATATGATAAATTTAATTATAGTTTTAAAATTTATATTTATAATATTGACTGTCCTAAGAAAAAAACCACCATAGGAGAAATAAAATGAAAATGACAAACTGAGAAAAAATGCAGTTTATACCATCACCAAGAGCTAATACATCTTCAAAAGCACTGTCTTACTGAAAGGCTTTGAACATAGATAATAGCAACATGTACACCTAATGCCCTGATGGGGGTTCCTAAATATTCACTACTGAAAGAACCAGGGTCCTTGGAGAAATGGTGGTTCTGGGGTTAGGGTAGGAAATAACAGAAAATAATGCTGGGTCCTGTTGTGTCAGAAAACAAGAAGAGATTAAAGACTATGTGTGGCAAATCAAAGGGATATAGATGCCAATAAGAAGATGACCACAAAAAAAAAAAAAGACCAAAAATGGGACAGTTGGAACAGCAAAATGAATATTGAATGCAATTTGTTGAAACACATTGAAAAAACTGTATGTATATATTAAAATACTCAAAAAAGAGAAAGAGAAAGCTACCTTCTCCTCATCCACATTCCTCCTTTTCCCCCCCACACTCCCAGCAAAAAGCAAGCAACGTGTTATATACTATTGTAGGTCATTAGTATAATTCTTTACTCAGAAAATAGCAATTAGAAGAGTATTTACCCTGATTTTCCTGTTTAAGCTGTATTCATGGTAACCAAACATTCCTAGTTGATAAGGAAAGAGTATTTATGTGAGAAATCTAGCTGTTGAAATATGGGAAGAAAAGATGGAATTAGAAAAATGATCATTTTCCGTTCCTGTTGAAATAATTGATCAGGAATGATCACTGTTGGATGAAAAGTTGATGCAAATGTTTACAATGGACAGGTCAGATCATTAGTCACCTGAACCTAATGATAATGATTGCGCTCAGTATCCCTAGATGTGGCACAGCTGATGAGTGTGCCTCTTGGCGGGCTTTGTATTGGTGAAGCACACTGCACCAGCAAAGGATGGTTTGAAAAAGACATCTAACTCTATCAAACCTCTAATACACAGGAAATACAGGAGACAGAGAAACAAGTCAGATACCCATAAGGAAGCAAGCAGTTTCAGATGTGATACAGTCTACAGGGCAGTGGCCCAAGTGTCTCTAAGGGAATGGTGTACAGACAAAAGAGAAGATTAGAAAGTACTCCTCTCGATTGAGAGAGAATAGCAACCAAAAGAAATGTATGTAACTATGGACTGTGATTGGATTTTTTTTTTTTAAGATTTTATTTATTTATGTGACAGAGAGACAGCCAGCGAGAGAGGGAACACGGCAGGGGAGTGGGAGAGGAAGAAGCAGGCTCCCAGCGGAGGAGCCCGATGTGGGACTCGATCCCAGAACACCGGGATCACGCCCTGAGCCGAAGGCAGACGCTTAACGCCTGCGCTACCCAGGCGTCCCTGTGATTGGATTCTGATTTAATCACATAGACTACAAAATGACATTTGGAGACTATGAGGAATAAGTGATTGTGGGCTGGGTACTAGATAATACCAAGAAATATCTGGTAATTTTGTTAGGTTTAGTAATTGCACAGTGGCAATGTTTAAAAAGAAAGTCCACAATTTTTAGGGAAATATGGTGAAATATGTAGGAGAGGAATGCAAGATGAATAAAAAAATGGATTTAAAATCTTTTTTATGATAGAGCTGGGTGTTTTACACAACTAATGAATCATTGAACCCTACATCAAAAACTAATGATACAGTGGCTAAATGAACATAATATAAGAATTAAAGGTAAATATGTGAATAAATTCTCATTAAAAAAATAAAAATAAAAACTAATCCCACAAAAAAATAAAATATTTTTATGATAAATATAATAAGTGTACCAAACTCTTAATAAATTTTGTGTCTGGATAATGGATATATGAAACTTCATTGTACTACCCTGTCTAATATTGTATGTGTTTGAGATATTTTTAAAATGTATATTTAAAAAAAATCTTTGAAGTACATTAAGGCCATTGATAAAATTAAAGGCTGTGTCAATGGCTGATGGGAACCTCAGAATGGCTCATGGCATTACCTTCTAGAAGGATTATTGTGAAAGCTGTTCCCAGTCAGCTGTCCAGCCCTTCACCATTCTCACACTTCGGGGATCTTTTGTTTCAGCAGAGCCCCCTCATTTGACTATTTGTGTTGGAGTTGGGAACAAACTCTTATCAAGTACAAAGTATGTGACAGTTGAGGGAAGGTGACATTCTGTCTCACTAGAGAAGTGCTTATCTGAGTCCAAGGCTGGTGAGTTGCGGGACTGTACGAAAGAAAGGATAGTATGAGATCTATCCAGGTCTCTGGAGTAAGAGGTGGAGTGTGGATAATCAATAAACAAAACAAAACTGAGGCTTATCATTGTGTGATAGGTCAAGGCCACAAGTAGAAGGCAGTTAATTAGGATCTGAGAGAATTGTATCCTCAGAATAGCAACAGTGTCTTCACAGTGAATGCTATTTCGGATCAGGATAGGGAGATTCAAGAGGTACTCCAGGAGCACTCATTGGCCCAGAAATAGAAAAGAGAAGTTGTACATATTGACTTGGCGCTAAATACAGTTGATAGATCAAATGTGGAAAGAGCTCATGAGATGTAACTGCAAAATGATATGACTGTACTTTTTATAATCAAACATACAAGGTTGATACAGGTACATGCAGCCTGCCTGTGCAGGTTTGCTTGGAGCCTCTGCTCCCATTACAAAAAAGTTATCACTGCTTAATACTTTTTTTTTTTTAATTCCACACTCCTTTACCTGCTACAGAGGACATCTGGGAATACTTTAAGGCCATTATTATTATTTATTATTACTACTACTACTACAATTTTTGTTTGAAATAAAGTTTGGGGCGCCTGGGTGGCACAGCGGTTAAGCGTCTGCCTTCGGCTCAGGGCGTGATCCCGGCGTTATGGGATCGAGTCCCACATCGGGCTCCTCCGCTGGGAGCCTGCTTCTTCCTCTCCCACTCCCCTGCTGTGTTCCCTCTCTCGCTGGCTGTCTCTCTGTCACATAAATAAATTTTTAAAAATCCTTAAAAAAAAAAAGAAAGTTTGTTGAGGATAAACTACATAAATTATAAATGTACAGATTTTAAGATTGACGACAAATGTAACCACCACCTCAGTGAAGATAAGAAACACTTTCATTACCCTCCAAAGCTTTCCTCATGTCCTTTTGCATTTGCTTCACGTCCTCCTCCCCCCCTCCCCCCGTAATCACTGATCCGTTTTCTGTCATGAATCATAGGCAACAACCACTTGCCTCTTCTAGAACTTCATATAAGTAGAATAATTTTGCATAAATTCTTATGTGAGCCTTTTCACTCATCATGTTTTTTAGATTTGACCTCGTGGCATGTGTCAGTAGTTGGTTCATTTTTATGCCATTGTTCAATACTTCTTAAATCTACATGGTATTATTTTGTTTCTTAAGTTTTATATAAATGCTATAATGCTATATTTTTACAAATTTTTGAGGTATCTAATTTCTTCGAGTTGCTGTATATAACATTACATTATAGGAATATGCCACAGTTTATTGTAATTTCTGGTACTATTATTATTTTAAAATAGAATGAGATGGCTACTTTTTAGCATCATCATCAATATCATTATGCATGTCTATATGTGCAATATTCAATTTGGTAATAGATGACCAGTTATCGGTTCTCTATAAATTGACATGCAATCTACAAAACTAATAAATAAAAATATTAGTTGAACAGATTTGTTCACCAAATTTATAAGTATTAATTGATGTACATTTTTTTAAAGTTTCCATTTTAATTCTGGTATAATACTTACAACTTTGGTGAACAAATCTGTTCAGAATACAGGTCTTTCTCCTCTTTGGTTAGGTTTATTCCTAGACATTTTATTGTTTTGGGTGCAATTGTAAACAGGATTGTTTTCCGAATTTCACTTTCTGCTGCTTCATTATTAGTGCAGCAACAGATTTCTGTATGTTGATTTTGTGTCATGTAACTTTACTGAATTCCTTCAGTTCTAGTAGTTTTTTGGTAGAGTCTTTAGGGTTTTTTATATATAATATCATGTCATCTGCAAATAATGAGAGTTTTACTTCTTTCTTACCAACTTGAATGTTTTTACTTCTTTATGTTGTCTAATTGCTGTGGCTAGGATTTCCAGTACTATGTTGAATAGAAGTGGTAGAGTGGACATCCTTACCTCGTTTGTGACCTTAGGAGGGTTTTTCACCATTGAGTCTTGTATGATGTTGGCTTTATTTAGTTGAGATGCGGTCCCTCTAGAATCCCTTTGCAGAGTGTTTTTAATCATGAACAGATGTTGTACTTTGTCGAATGCTTTTTCTGCATCTATCAAAATGATCATATAGTTTTTAATCTTTCTTTTTGAAAAAGAAAGATTTCTTTCTTTCTGTTGATTACTTTGTGAATATTCAACCACCCTTCTGTCCCAGGAGTAAATCCCACTTGATCATGGTAAATATTTTTTTTAATGTGTTGTTGATTTAGGTTTGCTAATATTTTAGTGGTGGTTTTCACATCTATATTCATATAATTCTCTTTTTTATGGTGTCATTATCTGGTTTTGGTGTCAGGTAATACTGGCCTCATCAAATGAATTTGGAAGTTTTCCTTCCTCTTCTATTTTTGGGAATAGCTTGAGAAGAATAGGTATTAACTCCTCTTTAAATGTTTGATATAATTCACCTGTGAAGCCATCTGGTCCTGGACTTTTGTTGCTTGGGAGTTTTTTAATTACTGATTCAATTTCATTGCTGGTAATTGAAATCTGTTCAAATTTTCTGTTTCTTCCTGTTTCAGGTTTTCTAGTTCGTTATATGTTTCTAGGAGTTGACCCATTTCTTCCAGGTTATCCAATTTGTTGGCATATAATTTTTCATATTATCGTGATTGTGTTTCTATGATGCTGGTTGTTATTTCTCCTCTCTGATTTGTGATTTTATTTATTTGAGTTCTTTCCCTTTTTTCCTTGATAAATCTGGCTGGAGGTTTACCAATTTACTGCTCTTTTTGTTCAAAAAACCAGCTCCTGGTTTCATTGATGTGTTGTGTGTTTTTGTTTTTGTTTTTTAATTTCTTTATCATTTGTACTCTAATCTTTATTTCCTTCCTTCAGCTGGTTTTAGGTTTTGTTTGCTGTTCTTTTTCTAGCTCCTTTAGGTGTAAGGTTAGGTTGTTCATTTGAGATGATAATTGCTACTTGAGGTAGACCTGTATTGCTATAAACTTTCCTATTAGAACCACTTCTGCTGTATCCTAAAGGTTTTGGACTGTTGTGTTTTCATTTTCATTTGTTTCCATGTACTTTTTTAATTTCTTTTTTAATTTCCTGGTTGACCCATACATTGTTTGGTAGCATGTTATTTAACCTCCATGTATTTGTGGTCTTTCCAGATTTTTTCTTGTGGTTGATTTCTAGGTTCATAGCATTGTGGTCAGAAAATATGCATGGTATGACTTTGATCTTCTTGAATTTGTTGGAGGCTCATTTTGTGGGCTAATATGTGATCTGTTCTGGAGACTGTAACATGTGCATTTGAAAAGAACGTGTATTCTGCTATTTTAGGATGGAATGTTCTGAATACGTCTGTTAAATCCATCTGTTCCAGTTTATCATTCAAAGTCATTGTTTTCTTGTTTGATTTTCTGTTTAGATGATATGTCCATTGATATAAATGGGGGTGTCAAAATCCCCTACTATTATGGTATTACTATCAATTATTTCCTTTGTATTGTTAACTGTTTTATGTATTTGGGTGCTCCCATGTGGGGTCCATAAATACGTTGGGTTGTCCCCTTTATTATTACATAGTGTCCTTCTTTGTCTATTGTCACAGTTTTTGTGTTAAAGACTATTTTGGCCGATATAAGAATTGCTACTCTGGCTTCCTTTTGACATCCATTTGAATGATAGATGTTTTTCTACCCCCTCACCTTCAACCTGTAGATGTCTTTAGGTCATGAGTCTTTTGTAGGCAGAGTACAGATGGGTCTTGTTTGTTTGTTTTAATCCATTGTCACTCTGTCTTTTGATTGGAGTGTTAAGTCCATTTATATTCAAAGTAATTATTGATATGTATTTATCATCATTGTATTATTTGTTTTGTAGTTGTTTCTGAAGATTTTCTCTGATCCTTTCTTGTCTTTCTCTCATGTTTTGTTGATTTTCCTTAGTGATATATTGGATTTCTTTCTTTTTATTCTGAAAATTGCATATTTATTGTGGTTTTTGATACATGGGTTTTGATACATGGTATCAAACTAGATATTTTGATAAAAATCACTCCTGATTCATAAATTGCATTTAGAATGAAGGACTGTAAATAAACTAAATAATTGGTGGGAAGCTATAGCTTTAATTATAGGTTTAATTGTTCAGCTGACCTGATGACTTCCAGAAGGATCCTTGAATAAAATCCAATATACAAAATTAGGTTTGTATATAATCTCTTCTACATATAGCAGTCTATATGAAATTGATGGTAGTTTTAAGTTTGAACTCTTTCTTTACTCCTCTTCTCCTCACATTTTAGCTATATGTTGTCAAATTTTACATTCTTTTGTGAGTTCCATGACTGATTGTTTACAGAAATATTCATTTTTACTGCTTTTGTGTTTTCTACCTTTATACTGTCACTTTTGGTCTGTCCTTTCCACTCAGAAATTCCCCTTTAATATTCCTTTCGGGGCTGGTTTAGTGGTCCTAAACTCCTTTAGTTTTTGTTAGTCTGGGAAGCTCTTTATCTCTCCTCCATTCTGAATGATAGCCTTGCTATATAGAGTACACTTGCCTGCAGATTTCCCCCAGTCAGCACTTTGAATATATCATGCCACTCCCTTCTGATTTAGAAAGTTTCTGCTGAAAAATCCCCTGCTAGTCTTATGGGTTTTCCCATAAGACTGTCTTCTTCTGTCTTGCTACTTTAAAAATTTTTTCTTTATCACTATACTTTCCCAATTTAATTAAAATATGTCTTGGTGTGGGTCTTCTTCTGTTGATTTTGATGGGAGTTCTCTGTGCCTCCTGGATCTGGATATCTGTTTTCTTCCCTAGATTGGGGATGTTTTCAACTATTATTTCTTCAATTAAATTTTCTGTCACCTTTTCTGTCTCTTCTTCTTCAGGGACTCCTATAATACTAAGGTTATTACATTTGATGGAGTCACTGAGTTCCCCAAGTCTCTTCTCTTTTGCATAATTCATTTTTCTCTCTTTTGTTCAGCTTGATTACTTTTCATTACTCTGTCATTCTCTTTTCATTACTTTGTCATTCTAGGTCATTTTGGTTCCTCTGTTTCTTCCAGCCTACTGTTCATTCCATCTAATCTGTTTCTCATTTCATTTATTGAGCTCTTTATCTCTGCTGTGTCATTCTTATCTCTGTGTTAAGGGTCTCATTCATGTCTTCTACCCCTTTCTCAAGTCCAGTGGGTAGTAGCCTTATGATCATTGCTTTAAATTTCTCTATCAGGCATTTTACTTATATCTGTTTCACTTAGATTTCTGGCCATGACCTTGTCCTGTTCCTTGATTTGGAATAAATTTCTCTGTCGCCTCATTTTGTTTGCCTCTCTGTGTCTGTTTCTTGTGTTTGGAAAGTCAGCTATGTCTCCTGTTCTTGAAATCAGTGACTTTATGAAGAATTGGTCCTGGAGTGCCCTGCAGTGTTGTGTCTCCTGTTCACCGAACCTGGCACTTCAGGAGGGTATCCTTTGTTTGTTCCTTATGCCCTGAGTCACTTTTCCTTTGAGTGTAATTGTCTGCACTGACTCTCTGCCTATTGTGGGATGTGCTTGCTCTCTGTGGTGTTAGCAGGACACAGGCAAGCCAGCTCTGAGGGGGTGTCCCCTCCAGGGAGCTTGGGGATGGGGTGGTGGTGTTAAAATTTCTGCCACTAAGTAAACAGGCCCCTAGTCCTATGTGGGATCCTCTGAAGGCTGTGGGAGGTGGGGACTGCAGGCCAGCATGGCTGCGGGTGCAAGGCTGGGCCCAGCGCCTGGTGGCTGGACGTTTGTGGATGAGTGCTGCATAGCAGCTGTGTACCTGGCAGCTGGGTAGGGTGCACACACAACTTGGACAGAATTTTCCCTGAGCCTAGGGCCAAGGTTAGCAGCCTTAGAGTGGGTAAGTCTTTAGAAGAACTCATAGGCTTGGTGTACTGCTAGAAGGTTAGGTAGAAAGTGTCTGCACATCCCTACCTCCTACAGATGGCCCTGTGTTTGAACTGGGGGTTGAGGGAGGAAAATGGCCCCTGCCAGTTCCATTGTTTTTGTAGAAGTCCCCCAACATGCTCTGAAATCAGTATGAACAGATCTGTCTCCTGTTTGCCCTGGCATTATGTAAACCACATTTTTATGTTGCCTGTCCATGCCGGTTGCTGTCTCTTTAAGGGCAGTGACCCAGCTGTCACTAGCCTTCCCTGCTTACCCTGTGCTGAGTCAGCTGACCTTTAAAGCTCCAGGCTCTAAGTCCCACTGGTTTTACAAACTCACAGAATTCAGCCCCTCTGGTTTTTAAAGCCAAACATTCTGGGGACTAGTCTTCCCTGGGTGAGCTCCCTGGTATGAGGGCCCATTTCTCTGCCATCTCTGTGCATGAAGCTCCCTCCTTCCTGTGGGCAGCCTCCCTCCACCTTTCTGACCTTCCTAACCTTTTAGGTGCAGCTTCTTTATTTAGTTGTGGAGTTTGTTCTGCCAGTGTTTATATCACTGTCTGGTTTATTGACTTGGACATAGTTGATATCTTGTTGTAAATGTGGGATGGTGTGAGCTTGGGGTCCTCCTATTCTTCTATCTTCCCAGGCTCCTCATAAACACTCTTCATAAGTTTAACATATGAAACTCCTTCAGACATCTTACTGAGACAAAATACTCTGGATTTGTATCTAAAACAAGTCTTAAGTCTAAAAACAGGTTTAAAATTGTTTACTGTCTCTGTAATTTTATCTTATTTCTTTTAGATAAAATTTTATACCTAACTAAAATGTCAAGGCGCTCTGTCCAACTAGCTTGGTTTTTTCCCCCCAAAGTAATTTTTCCTAAGTTGAATATTTCCTATAGTGGCCAGATAGATAGGTAGCCACTACAGAATACATTTTCTCCTCTTTTTTCACCAAAATGACCTTGAATAACTTTTCATTTCTATTCCCTTGGAAATCTGATAAAGGTGAAATATCAGTTCTGGTCTGAAGCACCTTGTTGTGATAAAAATCACTCCTGATTCATAAATTGCATTTAGAATGAAGGACTATAAATAAACTAAGTAATTGGTGGGAAGCTATAGCTTTAATTATAGGTTTAATTGTTCAGCTGACCTGATGACTTCCAGAAGGATCCTTGAATAAAATCTGATCATTCTTCTGTATTTCCAGTATGCTACGCATTTCTTCAACTGTGCTTTGCATACCCCTGTCTTACTCCTACCTAACTTCCACTGCAGTGGAAGAAGTGGGGCGAGATCTAGTAAATGCTTTCAAAAGCTCTCATCACTTCCTTATATTTTGCCAACGTCTTCTTTACCCAGGCTCAGAAACATCTAATGTTGCAGATTTCTGAGCATTTTTATGACCACAAGGACTGTATCAGTTTGATTCTCTGTTTTATTGGACAACAAAGAAGTCAGCTTTCTTAGATCTCTTAAGTTCTCAAAATTGTATAGCTCCTATCTCTTCTGCATTCTCCCCATTCTTATGGGTATATCTTTTATGTTAAATCAATTTTTGTACTTTCTATGAGGTTTTTGAGGAAAGTCCTCCATGGTGTCCTAGGAATCGGGTCATCTTTATTTATAAATTCAATTACATTATACACTGTTGTTATTTGTTTTGTTAATTAGATTTGTCTCTGAGTGGATTTGAGTTGTTAGCTAAATATCAAATCTATTTTAGTTTACATCATTAAAGATATTCAAATACATGAATTAAATATACTATTGGAATCTCCGAGAGTCTTTGATGAATGTTTCAGTGCATAGCAAAACCACTGGGAAGACCTCTTAAGATACCAGGTAGGAAGGGGGAAATTGTCACATAGATACATCTGTTGTTATAATTAGTCTTGTTACTCTATATTTAAATTGTATTCAATTAGACATTAGAGATGCAAGTAAGGGTATCATGAGCTTTGAATTAGCACAGAAAGGCTTAATCAAGAAAGTGAGTTTTGAACTTACAGGGAAATTGATAGAAAGTGCTTAAAATACTATAGAAATAATTTGAATAAAACAGTAGTTTATGTAGATTCATATATAATAGAAATTTCTGTGCAGTCTCTCCCTTTTTATTTTTTCACTCCCTACTGTATACCAGAAATGTAGGTGCAAGTTTCCCATCTCTGTTTTCCATCTGTGTGATACTTCAATGCCATCTTCATATATGGCAGCATTAAAGTACTGAAAGTTGCTTCCTGTTGATTCAGTTTAATTCCCCATCATAAGATCTCCAAATAGGAGCAACACTGCAGTATAGACATTTCTCTGTATATATGTATACATTCTGCTAAACACACATATTCCCTAAAGTTTTGTCCAGGTACTCTTCAAGCATGTGGTTACCATCACATTGAAAATCAGAGAAACCCCACTGAGGTACAGTAATAAGATGACCTCTCTGAACTGGTTTGAGCAGTCCTCCACTCTCTGCTGGGACTAGAGTACTCACTGCTCTGCCATCACTCCCCATTTCCACACACCCCTTTCACAGGTGCCTTACGTCTTCCTCTACCCTTCAAGACTGCTCTTGTTATTCATTTTCCCTGCTTTTTCTTGAATAGTGGGGGAAGGGTAAATGTTACCCATCTTCTGCCTTAGTCTATTTCTAAGAAAGACCCGGGAATAAGATTTTGGGTGGATTCCTATTGGGTTGAACAACACACAGGATTTTTAAAACCAGTCATTTCACACTGATCTATCTATCTATCTTGCTGAAAATGCTCCTAAAGCTTTTAAGTAGGAGTAAAAATGTATATGTCTTATCAACATATGATATATGATATATATTAATATTAGATTTAAATAATCTTTAGTTTCCAAAACTCTCAGTGAACTAGAAATTATACCATAACCTGGCTCTGGTTTTTCCCCTTCATAAGGATTTCTTAGAATTGCAGACTCCTTCCTTCATAAATACAATCTCAGTGGAAAAAGGGCCATCATGAACAGGAAATGACCTCTACCAGTTGTCCTTATATGCCTGTAACAGAGCTCTAGCTTCAGAAATTTTACCTAATTTATTCATGCATTTCGTATGTTGGAGGACTTATATATTATCTCATCCTTTTTAATTTTACTTCATTTTCTATCTTGATTCTGCACAGTGCTGTTGATCCCTGTGATTCAGATGGGTTCGAGGGAAACACCTGAAGCTCTCCCTAAAAACCACTAAAAGATAAAACAGTCAACAGGAAGTAAAATACCAAGTTGCTTTGTTTTTGTTTTGTTTTGTTTTCACATGGAATATCATAAAATGCATACTTTGGTCTATATAAAACTCAAATGCAAATGGAAGCATGCATTCTGAGGAAGTATGTGTTTGTTGTACAACAAAGGCCTGATTGAGATCTTACCTTCCCCTGACCTCCAACAGGGAAGGATATTATCAAGTATTTGAATAAGGTTTCAACTTCTGTCCTGAAAGATCACGCATTCATCCTTAGTTTACATTAGACCCTAAGGCCCCTTCTGAAGAGTATCCCTTATTCTAAAAGAATAAGGTGCCTATGTTTGCCATTTTAGGAGTAGAAACTTATGAAATGTTAGGATGACATAATTCAGCAACTTTTTACCTTTCTATAAAACATTGAAAGAATATTAAAAGTTCAAAGGTAATTTGAAGTTTATGATTTTCATTGAGTCAAAGATGCTAAAGAAATGTTATGCTCTCAATTTTTTGTATGAAACAATTCTGTCATATCCCAGATCCAAAAGATATTAAAGAAAAAATTCGTATTTTGAAAAATAACCAGAATGCCAAAGATGCCAATTCAAAATGGTACCTCTTTCTGCCCAAGGATTTGTTGCTTATTGCTCTCCATCAAGTTCAGGATCTATAGTGCCTGTGGGCAATTTCAGCAGAGGCTGGAACCTCAACCTCTGTGGTTTGGGGACAGCACTTCTGTCAATGGACCCTCTGTGGCACTAGTTACATAAGTTATAACTACAGTTGTTGTCATAGAGGCTTCCCTACTCTATAGCCAAGCAGCAGGAGGCACTCTGAAATGCTCATGTCTAGATTCAATGATGGACTGGAACCTGAGACCCCAAACCTTTCTCCCATCTTCCTACTATAGAAAGTTTATCACTCTGTAGTATAATTAGTTGTTCAATTAACTAGATAACGTGCTTTTTTAAAGTAAGAATTCAGTCTTCATCGATTACATTGAAAGTGTTCAATTAATATGCTTGAACAAATGGAAGAAACAGTGAGGCATTAAACTAAAAATTACCTATTATTTTGAAGTTTACAAACATTTCCAATATATATTCTCATTTAAAATTTGAACGAACCCTTAGAGGAAGGTGTCATTATCCCCTTTTGCTGATGAAGAAACTAAAGGTTGGGTTAGGGACTTTCAGTTACACATTAAAAGAGACATGATCGCAAACTGGTTATGAGCATGGACTATGGAATCACCCTGCCTGGGCTTGAATCTTAACACCGGTACTTCTAATTATGCAACCATAGGCAAATTTCTTAGCTTCTTTGTGCCTTAGTTTCCTCATCTATAAACAGTAACTTCCTTATAATATTACTCTGAAACCTTAAAACAATCGCACATAGGAATTACTATAAAGTTTGTGGGTGGCCCTTCTCCGACTGTAAAGCCAGTCAGTGCTCTCTGTACTAAACTACAGCTGAATCTTAACGACTACTTCTAAAAGTGACCCTAGAGAAAAGCATATTCTGAGTTCAGCCAAGCAGTTAGAAAGATCTTTTGAAACAGGTTTGGCCATAGGCATTGACGAGAATTTACTAACTCAGTTCTTTGGAAACCCTAACCCTAATCTACAAAGTACTGCATTAATTTTGTGGACAATAATGATATGATAGCGTGTGTTTCCTTGTTTTGTAACATTGTGAGAAAGGCTGATGCGGGCAAGGATCCTGACATAAGCTGTAATAGAGACACAGAACGCCTCAAAGGGAGCCACAGAGCTCCGTGCCCTTGATGGACTTACATACTAGAGCACGTATGGTAGTTGGTCTCCGGAGATGACTTCCAAAAGAACCCTACTTCTTAGTATTCATATCCTGTGTAGTCCTCTTCCTTTCAATCTGGGAAATTTTGTGACTGACTTTATTTTGGCTTTTTATTGTGGTGAAATTCACATAACATAAAATCAATCATTTAAAAGTGATCAATTTAGTAGCATTTAGTGCATTCACAGTGCTGTACAATCACTACTTTTATCTAGTTCCAAAACACTGTCATCATCCCAAAAGGAAACATCGTACCCAATAAGCAGTTACTCCTATTCTTCATTCCCTCAGCCCCTGACAGTTACCAATCTACTTTGCTGGAAGGTGGCGACCAGGTAAGTATGAGGACTACCCTGAGACTGGAAACCCAGCAAACCACATGGAGAAGTAGCATGAAAAGAGAGATACCCAGCCAACTTTACTAGTTCAGCCAGGCCAGCTGAGGCAGAGATGTGAGCAAAGCAGTGTTCTTGAACATTCTGGCCCCGGAAGACACCATGTAGAGAAGAAAGGAGGAACCTGGTTGCCAGTCAGAGCTAAGACTCAAGACATGGCCCCACGGAAGCCATCCTAATGCATCCACAGTTATTCAAACCACCCCAACTCAGGCTCCAGCAATAATAAATAAATGGATGGATGGATGGATGGATGGATGGATGGATGGATAGGGAATAGTATGTTACAAAGTGATAAAGTGGTATGAAAGCAAACAAGAGCAGAGTAAGAAGTATCAGGAGTGCTGTGTTGTGGGTGGGGGCAAATTGCAGTGCTAACTATGCTGGTCTGAGCAAGCTCACATTTCTGACTAAGAAGCCAGTAAGAATTTTTGAGGCAGGACTTTCTATGATTTAATTAATCTTTAAGAAACACTTCCCTGTTGTAGGGATAAAGGAAAGGAGTGGGGTGAATGGCCTGCTGTCATCTAAGCACTTGTCTTTAAAATGAAGAAGAAAAAAAAAAAAAAGCTAATGTTAGCAAGAGAAAATCTGCAGAATGGGGACAAGCAAGCATTTCAGTTGAGTGCAGAAATGCTGTCCTCAGTAATAGGTTCAGTTGTTCCAGTCTCTACACAGTTTCTGGAATTTCACATTGCATGGATCTGTGAAGTCTAAACCATTAATTGGTTCTGGAACAAAATTAAATTATGAGTTAACGAAGGGAAAAAGTAGTGGAGAATGGAGAGGGAAACATTTTCCCAGGAAATCTCTCTAAATTTTGCAAACTTGCTTAAAGTGGAAAAAACATTTTTCCCTTCACAAAATATTATTCTCCACCTTGGCATTCCCCAGTTCCTCCCAACAACCCCCCATTCCCTGCGGTCCCCAAAGCAGGTCCCAGAAACCTGAGGCTGGGACCCAAGATCAAATCAACATCTAGGAGACCCAAGATCAAATTGACATCTAGGAGAAAAATCAACTTCAAAGAGGTCCTCCAGATAGTAGAATAATATGTGAAAAAAATCACCTGGCAAAGTTACTGAACATTCAAAACTTCAAAGGAAAGACCGTTGAAAACCAATATAAATAAGAAGAAAAATCTTAAAAACAAGTTTAAATCCAAACAATAGCAATAAGCACTAGAATTTAAAGTCTAAGAGTGTAGGGGCGCCTGGGTGGTGCAGTCCTTAAGTGTCTGCCTTCGGCTCAGGGCGTGATCCCGGCTTTGCGGATCGAGTCCCACATCGGGCTTTTCCTGCTGCTTCCTCTCCCGCTCCCCTGCTGTGTTACCTCTCTCGCTGGCTGTCTCTCTGTCACATAAATAAATAAAATAAATAAATAAAATCTTAAAAAAAATTTTTAAAAAATAAAGTCTAAGAGTGTAATGATTTCTAAAACCAACAGAAAAATTAGCTTCTATTATCTGTGTACATGATGTGCCAGTTTAAATTATATATATATATATATTTATTCAAATCTCCCACTTTATCTCTAAATAGTTGATTATTCTCTTTATAAAAGTTGTGGGAGGGGCACCTGAGTGGCTCAGTTAGTTGAGCGTCCAACTCTTGATTTTGGCTCAGGTCCTGATCTCAGGGTTGTGAGATCACGCCCTGTGTCAGTCTCCACGCCCATCCACTGCTTAGGATTCTCTCCCTCTCTCTTCCTCTGCCTCCCCGCCTTGCTCAAGCTTGTGCGCTCTCTCCTTCTCTCTCTCTTAAAAAAAAAAAAAAAAAGTTGACTATGAAAACTTTACTATGGAGATCCATTAAATAGCCAGCTCCTTTCCTATATCAGTGATTATTTAATTTGCAAGCATTTAATCACAATCAATAATTCAGGGAAACCTCAAATGCCTTCATCAGGCCCCAGCCATGGTATGACTAGTATTTTTAAAATATAATTGTAGGCCTAATTTTCTGAAGAGTTTATTTGCTTATAGAGCTTGTTATTGCACTACAGAAGCAAGGAAAAAGAGTTCCAAGGATAGAAATGACAATTACAACAACAACAACAAAATCAGAGTAAAGAAAGGAAAGAAATGCAACCAGTTTTATCTTTTCAGCCTTTTTACAGCTCACCTGAGGATGTTCTGGCAATTAGACAATTTTTTAAAATGTTGTAGCAAAAAATGGACAATCTGGCTCATGGTACTATACATTTATGGACTCAGTCCCAGGCAACTTGCGTGACTGTAAATTATCTTTACAGAGTTTGAACCTTCTCCATGTCTCTCCAGTGGCATTTTCCCTTCTTCACTAGGATATATAAGGCAGGTGTGGACTGGGGCATAATTGCGTAAGAATCACCCGGATGTTTGTTGGAAATTCATACTCCAGGGCCCCAGGGCAAGTCCCAGGAATGTGTAAAGCAACAGGGTGTCTGGGCCAGTAGAATAGTGGGATGCACCTTCACTGCCTCCTGATAGGTAGGACGCCTGGGGCTGAGACACGCTGGGGTGGGGCCTGGTCAGGACAGAACTAACCAGCTGCTGTGTGGCTGAGGGAAGCCAGGAGACATCTCTGGATTTCATTTTCTTATAGCTCTACCAAGACAAGACCCCAACTCCTTGTTATACAGAGAAAGCTATGATTATATAGACATAATTCTATATACAATATATATTCCATTAATTGTGCTCAAAATCCTAAAGTTAGACAAAATGAAAGAAGAAATATTTTATTCTGGCCTAACCCAGTTAAACTAAGATGGATTTCGATAGTTAAGGTTAATTGCACAGGTCTTGCCTGTAAATTGTATATATACATATTTTTTAAACTTTTGAATGTATCAGACAACATGTTCCATTAATCATAATATATTCTTTTCTTGGAGGATACCAGTAGTCCTTCAGAACATCCTCTACTTTGTGTCAGCAGCACGAACACCAGTTTTCACTGTGTGGGCAGACAGAAGGAAATGCTCGTTTGGATTCTGATTGCAGGGCAGTCTGCCCAACCTCGTTGATAACTTCCTTTGATTCCCCTCTGCGAACATATTTGGTGTAGAAACGAATGTATTTGTGTTATAGTAGAGATTGCTGTACACAGATCTATGGTTCTGGGGACAGGGTCATTTTTGTAAGCCTCTCAGGTGAAGCAAGTGTCCCTAGAGCTGGTTTTATTTTCTTTGTCACTAGATGTCACTGCATACACAGCATGCTACTGTGGCTGAGGGTAATTGGAGCCCTGAGAGCAGGGGAAAGAGGCAAAAGAGATTCTGGACGTCTTCCCTCTGATCCTACTTGGAAGATATCTGGGCCTTGGATCTCTTTGAGGCATTCTCACAACCTCGTTTAATTAGGCTAATCCCCTTAATGCTCTGTCATTTTATAGATTGTGTGAAATGTAATTTAAATGTGTGCAAATCTTTTGTCATTCAGTAGGACCTTGGGGGGGGGTCATATGCAGTAAATGTATCTTATTCAGAGTTTCTTTTGGTGTAGAATTAATTATGGGCAGGATGTAAATTGGCTACTTATATGCTGCTTCTAATTCAGGGTTATATCCTGTTAAAAAGCCAATTTGTTCTCAATCAGAGTGAAACATTTAATAGATGTTCAAAATTGGCTCCAAGCACAGCCTATTTGCTAGCTAGTGACATTGTACATCTGCTTCACGTTAAGAAACTTTAATTAAAATTACAATTCCTCTATCCAGTGTCCTTCTGAATTCCAGGTTTATATTTGCATCTTCGGGGTCCAAAGGCATGCTCGGTTAGGCCCCTGTCCGGTGATTTCTCCTCACTTAAGAGATTAATTCACGTTGATGTTACAGCCTTCTAGGGAGACGGTAATTTACATCTTCCCTTATCCCCAGCCCCCAAAGGGATTTGTGACAGTCTTATGGGGAAGACCCTGCTGGGTCATTAGTGGAATTTCACCTTCATATTTTTACTCACTGAGATCCCACGGCAAGCAGGAATTTTACCCAAGGCAACTAGTGTTTAGAATTCTCCCTCTCCTTAACAGCAGAACCAGATGTGAACAGATATCTCACTGGAACTTGGACAAGCAGGTCCTGAAGTTAAAGCCCTACACCCCTGCCTATGATCTGGTTTAATGAAACAAGCACACATAAGATATTAAAGACCCAGTTTCTGGTCCTGACTCTTTCATTTGGTTGTGAGAAATCTGGGCCTGAGTGTTCTCATCTGTACAAGGGAACTAAGAAAATCTGCCTTTATCTATCTCACAGTGTTGTTAGGAGAATCAGAATCAAACAGATTTGAAGAAAGTCAAAACTGTTAACATAGATTCATGGCATTATCTTCCTCTTCCTAATAATTTAATGGTAACATATGTATTTAAATAAAATTAGAACAGCAGTTGGTTCATGTCACTTTCAAAAGTTATCTATGACTTTTCTCCTCTTTTTTAAAGTTTATGTAATATTTTAGCCAATAACTAAACATGATTAGCGACTTTGTGACCAGAGATACTCATTTTCCTACACTCAGCCAACAGGCAGTATCTGACAAATTAAAATAGAAGGTGACATCACAGAACATGGTGGTATGTTCCTGGGCACCCACGTGGGTTATATTCAGGCGACAGAGCATAGATCATCTTTATTGCAATGCAGACCTTGAGATGCCAGGGATGTGCTTGGGGAATGTAGAAAGGAGATGGATAAAGGGGATAGTTGCCACAGCTGAAGCCATGTCAAGTCTAAGAATAGGCAGACCTGTTAATTGAGGACCCAAACATCCGTTTCTATTTCTAAAAAATATAGCCCAAGAGAAGGTTATATAAATCTTGTTGGATATGAAATTCTTCTCACAAAAATAGCATTTTGATGAGTCTAAGGTAAACCGACAAATGTTGATTAAATTTCCATTAAAATGCACATGACTTTAAGAATGGAGTGGAGGGGGAGGGGGAGTTGCGAAAATGAAGGTGATGTTAATTAAATCTTAAATGTGGTCAGGTCATGCCCCAAATCTGCACTTGAGATAGCCTCTGACTTTCTTTTCAAAATGGTGAGTCCCATGAAATAAGGAAATGTTGGTGATGACAGCACATTTGGTAGGTGGTGGTCTTCAGAACTCCGGTGGCTCCTCTCTGCCTTAGTTCAGATTTCTACGGGCACCACAGGGCTAAAAGGGACCCTCTCATTATGGGCGGGATTAGCGCTCAACAGCCCATGTGTTGTTCTTCGTGGCTTTCAGCCCCTCGTGGTTTCTCGGTTCCTTATGGTCACTGTGGCCACCTAGAAATTCTTTTCAGGAGCATAATAACCAGATCAGCTGCAGCAGGCTGGAGCTGGGTGGAACAAAGGGGGGCGGAGGGCCCTCCAGCAGCCCCTCTCTGTTCCCAGATCCCAGCGGGCACCCCGGGGTCACAGCGCACAAAGCCATCGTCCAGCCCCATTTGATAAGGCTCCATCCCACACGACCCAGTGTCCCTACTTAAGGCCTGGGGGATACGCTCCAATAGCACGCGCTCTTTGCCAACAGAAATACTAGCCATGGAAAAAAATACACACCCAGGCCTTGGAGCAGCCAGGAAGACTCTCCTCGTTATTTTTCCCCTTCAGATACTTCTCTGTGGAACTCTTCAAGGTGGATATGGGGAGTTTATTTCTTAGAGTCTATTTTTAATATTAATCTTTTGATAGAGGTCATTTGAACCTATGAAAACAATGAATGAGGGAAAGGGGGCTGGTGGGCATTTATTTTATTCTGAAATGAGGCAGAGCAGCTCCTCCTTCCTAGTTCATCAGTTGCCTGATGCCACAGTGTAGATAGGTTTTCCCTAAGTAGCAGCTGGTCCCTCTTGAAGGATTCCACAGGCGTTTTGTCTCTTTCAGGTTTTAAATAGTGGCTTCTGGGACGGGCGGCCATCTGGTGAGGCATCACCTGGCCAGTTGGTCCTGCCTGCACGCCACCCTGCATTGCCTTGCATCCGATGGCCACAGTGCCCATCGGGGTTCTGGTTGAGGGCTGGGCAGCAGGCCGTGGGGCTTGGTGTTGGGCTAGGGGACAGGGTTAGCAATAGCACTTCTAAGGAACAACAGGCTAGTGACATGGTTTTACGCTGAGGGCTCATGGTCAGCAAAGCTGGCTTTCAGGTTTGGTTCACCTACCTCCTACCCCAGAGGCCGCGGGCAGCTTCTCTCTTGGCTTCTTACATGTGGAAAAGGAGGAACACCACAGCGATCGGGTTGTGAGGTAGCAGTGAGCCTACTCCAGCTATAAATGCATATCTTCTATCAGGAAGCAGAGGGTGCATTTTAATGGTTATGAAGGACCATTTAATAAGGGGACTTTTTACAAAGTTGCAGGCAGGGCTTAGGAAACGCAAGAAGGAGTCTGTGCAGCATCCCGAGGCTTGTGACATCCCGGAGCTGTTGCATGCTAGGGCTGAAGGGCCGAAGTCAGGGAGCAGGTGCAGCACAGCCAGCGGGAGCTGCAGGCAGAAGGGACATCCTGACACCAGCTGTGCGCTCTGTCAGAGGGGCAGCAGCCAGTGTGCCGCCAGAAGAGGGGGAGACGCTGAAGGGGCGATCAGACTCTGAGAACGAGCCTTGGCCCGCCCTCTCCTCCCATCCGTGACTATCCTGCAGGTGCCACCCACGACGAAATGCAAGAGTAGCGCTGACCACGTCCCCTTGGCGCTCAGGTGTGGGTGGAAGGCTCTTTACTATTGAGACGTTCGGCCTGAGGGGCTTTTTCTAGCAGGGGAGCGCGCACGGCCCATGCCCCCAGCACACGTGCTGGACAGCCGATGTCCGCAAAAGCGGCCCCAAAGCCCGGACTGATGGGAGTTAGTGAACAAATACCTAGCTTCCAGTGCCGTCCATGTTGGAGATGATGCTAAGTGAAATAAGTCAAGCAGAGAAAGACAACTATCATATGATTTCTCTCATCTATGGAACATAAGAACTAGGATGATCGGTAGGGGAAGAAAGGGATAAAGAAAGGGGGGGTAATCAGAAGGGGGAATGAAGCATGAGAGACTATGGACTCTGAGAAACAAACTGAGGGCTTCAGAGGGGAGGGGGATGGGGGAATGGGATAGACCGGTGATGGGTAGTAAGGAGGGCACGTATTGCATGGTGCACTGGGTGTTATACACAACTAATGAATCATCGAGCCTTACATCGGAAACCAGGGATGTACTGTATGGTGAATAATATAATGTAATAAAAATATTATTATGAAAATAAATAAATACCTAGCTTCCTCAGCCTTCGCCGGCTCCTGCGGTTACCCCCGGCTCTAGCACCCGTTGCCTACAATGAGAACATTTTTTTCATGGTGTTTGTGCGCCCGCGTGCAATATAATAACCAATCGAGTTGTTCCCCTGGAGCGAACAGGTCACACGGGCAAGTCTGTGTCAGTACAGGGTGGTGCGGCAAAGGGGCCTCGTCTGAGGAAGCACAAACACACGGGGCCGTTATTGCCATCCGTCGTCCACGTCATCTCTCCTGTCAGAGTGGAGACGTGTCCCTCCCTGTTGTGCTCTGAGTGCCGCCTCCCTGCTCTTCACCTTGACAGGCAGCATGGATTTTATCCTGGAGGTTTGGACAGATTCCTGTCAGAATCCCTTGGAGTGTTTGAGTAAGTGATTTCCTGGGAACCACCCTGAATCCCTTAAAGCGGAACTTCTGTGGGAAGAGCCTCAATATCTGTGATTTAATTATGCATATGCAGGTGATAGAGTGGTATGTGTGCTTCATAGGTTTCCATTTCAACACAGCAGTAAGACCCAGTGGTTGAGGTTGACACCGAGGGCTCCCACTTATACGATCACCCTCTTGTTGACGGATATATGTGTCTTTTAATGGAGAATATGCTTGGCAACCTACTGTAATCCCCATAGTTCTTTCCTATGGAGGAAACCATGGTTTTACTTACTTTGGGGCGTAGTGAAGAAGGTTGAGGAAAGTGGCTGTTTTATGTGAACAGAGGCAAAGATCCCATTTCTATATTTATGATCTCTATCGCGTGTTGCTTAGTAGGTGGGAGGAAGAGAGTTTGTTGTTTTGAAATAAATGGAACTCCTTTACTACATTAAAAATATTTGAGCTCCTCAAGTCACTCAGAGTTTAGGACACCTCAGTTAAAGCCGCAATATTTTATTTAATTGAAGAGACTGAGCACGCAAATCCTAGTTAATGGGCCGATGTCACTTTTCAGGTTGGCCCCACAGTCCCTAGAATTCCCCTTGGCAATTTCAGGCGCTGCCCCAGCTGTGGAGAGAAGTGAGTTGGTCGTTTTGTTCCATGTCTGACCTGGAATTAATTGCTTAAATATGCCAATTGGATAGAATATTAAGGTATGCAAACATAAGCAAAAACAGTCAAGAAAACCTTGTAGTCTCCACTAAGTATGACTACCTTCATTGTTCTCTGAAGACAAATACTGTAAAGTACCTCTCTTCAAATGTTAAGCTTTCATTCATTCCTTGTGAGATATAATTAACCTTTACACAAGATATTTAAGGATATATATTTTGTGAGAAGGACCCTAATTGTGTCTACTATCCAAGACGGAACTTATAGATTTTTAATGCAGATGAGTTTCAATTAGAAAATTGATTTTAAACCACCAGACAAACTCTATTATTGAAACACGTAGGATAGAATGTAGTAAGGGTTCAGAAACAAACGTAAAATGAATCATAATATATAAATCCCACTGAGTTTGAAAAATCACAGTGACTAGGAACCATATTTATTTTTAAATACTCTTTTCTTAATGTTGCTTACAAATGGGGCTTTATTCTAAGAGCCCTTTGATGGTGATAGTACCCAAGACCCAAACAGATCACTTATATATAAGGGGACCATATAGTTAATCATCCAAATTCAGAGAAATGGGGTGCTATTTATCATTAAGCTAGAATGATAGGCATGAACTGGGACTATCTTTGGACAATAACATGCATGGTTACCCTACCTGTATACTTTATTCCCAGGAGCATGAGTCCCCCCATGTATTTTGTGTAGACTTATTATGCTAGCTGTTTTGTGACTTAAAAGAAATTAGGCCTCCCTCAAAGAAGAATCTAAACTCTCAGGAGATAAAATAAGTAAAAATTAAAAATAAGTAAAAATAAGTTTCAAAAGGAAAGTAATATACTGTTAAAAGCTTATTGGATGAATGGATGGATGAATAATGATACACATTTATTGAGTGTGTCCTGTATGTCAGGCATCGCACTGTTTTCCTCACTTCACCTCTTTTATGAGGTGAAAAAGAGTTCTAGACAGATATATATCCATGTAACAGAATAAATAAGTGTAGAAGTCAAGATTTGAACCCAAATAATTGGACTTAATGGCCAAATTCTTAATTCCTTGAAAGCCTCAATGGAGAAAGAGGGAGAAGAAGGGAGAGTAATGAATTCATATCTGAGTGCTAGAGTTTTGAGCCTTAATGACATAATACCTACAGATACAGGGAAGTTGGGAGTAAAAGTCACCAAAGAGTGGGAAGTGGAGATGAATTAAATTTTGATGCAAAACCAAAGCAGGGAGTTAGTTACAAGGAAGTATCAGTTAGGAACTGTCAGTCTCCAAAGCCTTCTCTTAAAGGAACATCTAAGTCCCCAAAAGGCCTAAAGTTATGAAGAGCATCAGTGGTGGATTGGAGGTGACAGATGTGTGGGATGGGGGGAGAAGCCCATGGGGTGTCCTCCCTGAAGAAAGGCCAGCACTGGAGCCAGGAAAGTAAGGGAGCTCTCTCAGAATGGAGTGGAGAAAAGAGATGTAGTGAAGTAAGTCATGTGAGGTCTCTCATGGCAAGGACCAAAGGGAGGGCACGGAGGCAGCAAAGCATACAAGCTACAAGTGGCCAGAGGGGTAGGAAGGAAGACAAGACCAGGTAGAGTTTCAGTGGCTGAAGGAGGAGGAGACCCCAAGAAGGATACATGACAATGAAATGCTGGAGAGACTCGTTCTAAGTTATCAATGCTGCATATCTTAACTTATTTGCTTTCATAAGCAGGCATTATGGTTTCTGTTCTACAGATGTCAATCAGGGGACAGAGATGTGACCAAACAGAGCAACATCAGGAAGTTGCTTTTCCCCCAGGCCTGGTAGGACAATGGGGACGAGTGTTTTTGCCAGAGTCTAGGAACCTTGAATCTCTGATTATCCAATGGGAGTAAAATTCATAGTAGGATCTTGTTCAATGGACCAGGAACCATGGAGGAGATGTGACCGCTGGAAGAGTTGAGGGAAAATGGGGAGATTAGGGAGAGAGAGATACTGGTCCTGGCTTCCCCTTCCCTCCCACACTGCAACTTTCAGCTGGCTTCTCCCATTGGCTGAAACCACCTAGACTCCAGAAGGCAAGGAAACTTGGGAAAGGTGTGCCATAATGCATACCAGAAGAGGAGAAAGGCGGTAGATACATCTAAGAGTAAACAGGAAGCTGACTCACATTTCCACACATAAGAGATCTGTCATACATTCATTCTACACATATCCTACTGGCCCCAATCCAGTCATGTCTCCCCTCCCCCCCATAAGGGAGGCTGCATGCCCAAGAAGAAGAGGGTAATATGGAAAATAGTGACCATGGCAGTCTCTACCACAGGCACCTACATTACAAACAGTACTGGAGGGGCCACTGTAGGAAATGCAGAAGTGAATGAACTGTCATTCCAGCTCGTGTGGGCAACCAACATAGTCATGATATAGAAAGACTATAAAAAGTCCAGTAATAGAGGCACAGTGTGTGGCAGGAATACTTGCAAGAGAATCCATCTGATTAGAGTACTAAACTGGAAGAATTTTTGGAGGTTGTAGAATTTGAAAGGATTTTGACAAGCAATACTATGGGGGAAAGCCATTCCAGATTTAGGGAAGAGCTTGATGCCAGGCACAGAAATAGGAGAACTGTGTGTGTTTAGGAAATTGGAAGTAGACTAGGGTCCCAAATATGTGTGGGGCATGGTGCAGTGAGTACTTGGAAATAAAGACAGATAAAAGAGAATTAAGTTTGGGGTAGTTTTTAGTATTAGTTTTACATAATAGTGGAACTGTAGGGGTGAGGGCAAAGTGCAATGGAAGTTTATTCTTATATATAATTCAGAAACAGAAGGATTTTGAGCTCAAATAATCATAGCTGTGTTTTAGGAATATAACAACAAGCAGCACATGAATGGGTATTATGGGCTGAATTGTGTCCCTCCAAATTCATATGTTGAAATGCTAACCCCTAGTAACTCAGAATGTGACTATATTTGGAGACTGGTCTTTAAGGAGGTCATTAAGTTAGAATGAGGTCAATAGAGTGGGCCCTAATCCAGTATGACTGGTGTCCTTATAAGAAGAGGAGATTAGGATACCGACACACACACAGGAAAGACCATGTGAAGACGCAGGGAGAAGACCTACATCTACAGGCCAAGAGAAGAGGACTCAGAAGAAACCCACCCTGTTAACAATTTGATCTAGCCTTCAGAATTCTGAGAAAATGAGTGTCTGCTGTTGAAGCTACCCAGTCTGTGATACTTTGTACTTTGCAGCTCTGGAAAACTTAATACAATGGCACTGATTGCATCTAGGGTTGATAACCTGTGTACAGCAGGATAGGGGTAAAATTTCCTCTTAATGAATTCATGTGACACACTTTAAGACCTTAAATTTCTACAAGCTTGGAAGGGCCTTTAAGCTACAGTGTTTTGAGAACTGAGAGGATTCAGTATTCAGAAATATGGTCTCCTAAAGCACATATGACATGAGTTGTCTTAATGTAAAAATGTCAGTCCATATAGTTGAAAGAAAAAGCACAAGGCAATTTGTAGTTTTTTGTTGCTGGCAGTGGATAACTGACATACTACCCTTGTGCATTTTCACAAGGATTGGGCTTCAAGAGACCGTACATTCTCTGGCTCTCTCCTTTAGTCCTTTGCTTTCTGTGATAAGAAACCCAGGCTAGCTTGCTGGAGGGTGACAACCATGTCCAGCAGAGCCAAGTCAACCAGGTGGAGGCCATCCTAGAGCAGCCAGACCCCAGCCCACCTGCCAGCTGACCGCAGACAAATGAAGGAGTCCAGCAGAAGGCAGCCAACTTTGGTCCAAATGAACAGAACTGCTCAGCTGATCTGCAGCTCCATGAGAAAAACAAAAACAAAAAATTGCTGGACAGCAATTGACCCTACCCTGGCACAACATCTCTTCTGCTACATTCTGTTGGCCAAAGCAAGCCACGTGTCCAAACCCAGATTTGAGAAGTGAGGAAAGACACCCTACCCTTCACGGGAGTATCTGTAAAGTCACATTGCAAAGAGCAAGGATACAGAGAGCAGTAAAAAATTTGGGACCCTTTTCACAATCAGTCAAAGATAGATTATTCCCAATGGTAGAAGCTTAAGCCATAGTATTACTGAGTTACCTTAAAAGGGAACACCCAGCGGAATCCCTCATCCAGTGCAGGAATTCCCCCAAATTAAACACAAAGAGACAAAAATAAAAAAACCTCAAAGAAGATCCCCACCACCTGCATTTGACCTAACTTTTCTCACTAGGCCAAAAAAAAAAAAAAAAAAGGAAAAAACACTGTAGCTCTCTCCCACTCCTGCCGTTCAGGGTTGAGTTTATCTGGCTTCAGCTGTGAGTCACAGCTGACTGAGGGGTGGGGGCGGGTCATGAGTCATGGCCTAAAACAAAGATAGAATGTGATGGGGGTGGACCAGAAGGCGGCACAGAAGACACTGCAAGTTCAGGCATTATCTCAGCATTTAGGGTGATTTCTCCTTTCCTGCAGCTGGGGAAGCTGGGCCGTGTGCCCCCTTCTGAAATCTCAAAGAGGAGATGCCACCTGGGCCCTGTGTAGCTGGGTTTAGGGGACTTACACCTTTGTGTTTCCAAGAGAGTAGAGTAGCTGATTTCAGAAGTGTTAGTATCACTGCCCGAACTGTGCTACAACTAAACTGACTCCCTTCCATCCCTGTGTGCCTGTTCAGTAGACCATTCCATCCTGGCATCCCCAGGAGCGAGTTACCCGGTCAGTTTGAGAAGTTAATATTTAGAGAGTCTAGTGGTAGCATATGGTTTCCTGCACGAGAGAAATAATAAACCCATGTTATCTATTGACCCACTCCCACATATATTTGCATTTGACAACTCCTTAAAAAATTCTTTGGCTCAATGACAGTTTAGCTCAAGTCACTGTGGTAGGAATTATTTTCAGCTATTACTCTCTGTTTTCATTTTGGCTGCACGGTAACCTGTGTGAAGTACACAAATATTTGTGCATCTGGCCTCAAGCAGTTAACATGTCTTCTACCCTGGGGTAGAGATTAGATGAAAATCTGTCGCCCCAGAATAAATCTGGAAGCAGAACTCTGAGTGTTTGCCAAATAAGGTGATTACTAGCGTTAAGATGCTGAACTTTGAAGCGACTGTCATGTAAACAAAGGCAAAGCATGGCTGGCTCCCATTCAACCTGGTCAACAACATCCTTCATTACAGGACGTGGCATCATTTTGATTCACAGCAGAATAAAAGAATCTATTTGTATATTTGGAAGTTCGAATGAGGATTTCCTGAGGTCCTGATGATGTCATTTCTGCCTTACAGCAAGCTTGCTTTTATCGCTAGAGTTAAAACCAGGTCATCATTTCCACGCCAGTGTGTGCACATGCGTACACACGCACACACACTTCGTTTCAGAGTCTAATTAAAACTCAGTCGTACGTAATTTTCTCCCAGATTAATGCTGGCATCAAATCAAAATTTCAGCTCAGAAGGAAAATGCTTTAACTTAATCATACTGTATTTGCCTTGCCTGCCAGTGAGAGAGTGCCTTTTGTTAAATCATTTAGAACACATGTGCCCTGGACGCACTATCTAATGGGGACAGAAACAGAAGAATGTTGGTTGCTAGTATCCAGGAAAGATGCCGCTGGCCTCATAAGCTTCTTCTCCAAGGAAATGGTAAAAAACAGAAAATAACCTGTAAATAGTTGCTTTTCTGTGATTGAGTTCCCCTCAAGAGCCACTTACGATATACTGCTGACCCATGATCAGCTCAATGTAATACTGTCGGCACTGCAGGGACATGAATTCCACCAAAGGATGACCCACAGGTTTAGACACAAGAGGACATACCCCTCCCCGCCAGCGCTGCTCATGACAGAGAGACTGGACTTGAGGAGGCCAGGATGAACAAGAGTCTGACTGCAGAAGCCCTGAGGGGTGCCACAGTGTGTAGCTTCCATACGTGGCAGTAGTCCTGAGGGGTGGTCGGAGTCTCTTGTACGTATCCCATCCATGCCCCTTACCCTTACTCCCTCAGGCACTCCTCTTTGCCAGAGGGCTTTCTCTGGCGCCCACAGCCAGCAGCTAAGACACTCACATGGCAGGCCGGAAGTGAGGGGGAATTAATACTTCCCGAGAGCAGCCCTCAGTGAATGACAGACAGGACTTGCTATATCCATACCTCCATTCCCTTGTCGCCACTCAGATGGCATAAATCAGAGCCATACGCGTCACACCATTTCCCGCTGGTCTCCAGCAGGACAGAGTTGCAGCTGCTCATAGCAGTAGCTGTTTCAGTGAAATGCTGTCTCTGGGCTTCTTCCCTTTTCCTCGCCTACATTTGGATTTCTTCTACTTGCCCAAAAACCTATTTGCCATTGAATTATTATCTCAGGTATTGCCTTGGGGGAACCCAATCTGTGAGAGGAGCAAACTCAGTTAAGACCCTCTGTTTTATGTAACTTTGGGGAACTGGTAGGACATCCTGACCTTCTACCCTGAATGGGAGTTCATCCATGATGTGTTTGGATCCTGCCTTTGAGGAGACAGAACTCACTGCAACACAGTCAGCTGTTCCTCATCACAGGACATACATCCTCTTCACTGTCCTGTTTGTGCCTTTACACATATGCCAGCTTGTCCATTATACAGAGCAGTTCCGGAAGGAAGGCAACATTCCAAGAGGTCTGATCTTTCCAAGGCAAAGAAGACTTACTTCTTTTGGCCATGAGGCCCAGTGCTGCTTTCCTGATAGAGTATAGCCCCAGATTGCCCTCTGGTTTTCATATACAATGCATCCTATCGCATTGCTTATATTCTCACCACCAAAGTCAAAACAGTCCTTCTGAAATGTACATCAGATCATGTCACTTGATGGAGAAGTGATCATGTCAGTTCCACCTGGCAGAGGCTCCCTTGGCCCTAAGAATATAGGTGTTAAATTTTGACCATGGTCTGCAAGGCTTTATGAAAGCTTGATTTCTGGAGACCGCTCCAACATCACTTCCTCTCACTCTGTTTTTCATTCCTTGCTTTTCTTTGAAAATGCCAGCATGGTCCAGTTTCAGGACTTAGTATTAGCTGTTCCTTATGCCTGGAGCACTCTTCCCACAGATGTCTATGAGTCTCTGCCTCACGTTATTCAGGTCTGAGCAAATGTCACAGGCCTTTGCCAACCAGTCCAGCACCCCTTTAATTCTTTACCCCTTACCCTACTGGTTCCTCTTTATAGCTGTCAGCATCACTTGGCATCCTATGTGCTTCTTTGGTTGGTTTTTGGTGGTCTTCCCACTACCACGTAAGTTCCGCCATTACATCACTGCCGCCACGCACCTGGCGCACAGAAGAGGCTCAATTAGTAACTGGCTGACTGAACATATGATGCTAATTTTAAGAAGATCTTGGAGCGATCTGTCAATATTTTCACTGGCATAATAATATGTAGCGCAGATGTTTTATGTTGCATATTTCTCTGTTTGGATTCTTATCTTTTTAAAGGATTGACTCCTTACTCTCCAAAGATGCATATTCCCTGTTTTCCACTTTTTTTTTTTTTCTCTTTGGTTATTCAGTCCCAACTGAGGAGAATGTCTAAAACTGGAGATGGACTGATTGATAAACTAACAAAAAACAGAATGTGTACCTCAAACTCGACTAGTAGCATCTGTGTCCATTCATCCATTCAAGAGATATTAACTGAACATCTGCTATATGCTGGGCACTGTGGTACATGCCAGAGATGTATTGGGAAACACAGCCAAATATCTCTGACCTAATGGAGCTTATATTTGAAACCGAGAAGAAAATGTAAACATAATAAGGAAATTATTTAGTATGTTTGAAGGATACACTAGAGTGGTCACAGGAGGCCTCAGTGAGAAGCTGACTTCTGGGCAAAACTTGAATGAGTGAGTGTGAAGCTGCACTCACGTATGTGGGAGGAGCATTCCGGACACAGGGACTAGCCAGGGCAGAAATCTGAGGCGGGAGCGTGCCAAGTGTGCACAGACGGAGAAAGCCAGAGGCCACTGAACAAAGAGGAAGAGTGATAGGAGATGATGCATAGAAGAAACACAAAGTAGGTCACGCAGGTCCCTGGAGGCATTAAAAGAACTTTGATTTTCACACAAGTCGATAATTTTTTAAAGGCAATAAAATAGTAGCTGTTGCCAATCCATTCAACTAAATCGTATTTCCTGATTGTTCATATAAAAGGCTATTCCATGAAAAAACAGTATGTTAACACCATTATTGATAATTACTTTATTATATTATTGTTTCTTAAGATGGCTGTTACCATAATTTTCTTAATTACATAATAGTAAAGTACTATTATTGATAATAGATACAAAAAGGAAAAAATAATTTATGAAATAAAAAAATTAGAGGCTTAAAGATTGACTCTTAACTTTAACTTTTTAATTATAATAGCTTTATTGAGATCTAGCTCACAGACCATTCAGTTCATCCAGTTAAAGTCACAATTGAGCGGTTTTTAGTATATTCACAGAGTTGTGCAACCATCATCATGATCAGTTTTAGAACCTTTCCACCACCCTGGAAAGCAGCCCTATACCCACTAATAATCAGTTCTCATTTCCCCTGTTGGCCTTCCCCCCCGCCCCGCCCGCCCCCTGTCAGCCTTAAAAATAAGAGTCATTTACTTTGCCAGGAAAAATGGGTTTATTTGGGAATAACAGAAAATTGCAATTCAGGACATGCAAGCTATGGCAAAACCATAGCAAGGCCAACAAAGGAGAGAAGGGTTATTTTATGGAGAAAAAGGAGGGAGTTGGGATGTGTTGAATAAAAGTCCATGGGGAGAACACTAGTTCCAGGTGATGTTGGTTTCTCATTTGCTGAGTTGCAGGGGTAGTCAGTTTCTCATAGGAGGTACAATGTACATCCTTCCCTTTGGGGGCCTACAATTAATGATTCATTCTTGTTAAGATTCTTCTGTTAAAGTCTGTAAGTAACAATTCTTCCTCTAGTTGATATTGAGTGGTAGGGCTCCCACTTTCAGCCTCTGGACTCTAGTGAGGTGTCCCTTTATTAATTTTTCACACCCCTCAACCTCTCTTTTCACCCCTAGGCAACCACTAATCTACCTTCTGTCTCTTTAGATTTGTCTATTCTAGACACTTCATATAAATAGAATATGTGGTCTTTGAGTCTGGCTTCTTTGCCTGTATAATGTTTTCAAGGTTCATCTGTGCTGTAGTGTATCAGTACTTCATTTCCTTTCATATCTGAATAATATTCCATTGTATAGATACACCCCATTTTCATTATCTGTTCATCAGTTGATAGACCTTTGGGGGTTTTGCACCTTTTGGGTATTATGAATAATGCTGTTGTGTAAGTTTTTATGTGAACATATGTTTCATTTCTCTTTGGTGTGTACGTAGGAGTAGAATACAATGGCCCTTAAAATCCCTGGTAATGGATTAATACTGCTAAGATTAATTGAAAACTTTTAAATCTGAGTTGATCAATTAATAAAGAACTATTAATGAGTGTCTTAGGAAAAAAAATCAACTTTAGGAGAAACCCCCAAAAGTGATCTACGTATCAAAACAAGTAGATTAGCTAAGAATGCTTTTCAGGAGTAGATAGGTTTTGTGCAAAATTGCACAGAAATGTTGGAAAAAATCATGTATGTGTGTGTGTGGAATATATTCTACCGTAGTACTAAAGCAAATAGAGAAAAGGGGTTATCTTGACCACTAAAGCACTTTGTTTTGTCAAATGAGTTTGCAGAAGACAAGATATAATTTGTGGTGGGGCAGTGAGCTGGCAACAGTGACCGATGCTGTCATATTGCCAGGCAGGTGATGGCCATCTCTAGAGGGGTCAAGAGTTGAAACAACAGGCCTCTGTGGGGAAACTTTCATCAAATCCTAAATACCCCAGGTGCCCCTTATGCCTGGCATTGGAAGAAGCATGAACCAAGGAGACTTTGGGGACTTAAAATCTAGTTGAGAAACAAAATTACAAGAGGTCAAAGCCCTGAAAGAGTTTTCTTCTGAGAGTACGGTGCCAGATTGTGCTATTTTTGTAAGTAGGCTCCACGCCCAGCATGGAGCCCCTGTGCCAGCTTATTCTCAAAAGCATACTTCACTCTGCCCTAAGCTGCTTCTTTCTCCTGAAATCCTCCCAGGGCCCTGAGGTTTCCCACCACCAGGAATGCTCACAGGATGGGTGGACTGACACCCAGGGAGTTTGGGAACTGAGGAGGTGAGGGGATCTTGGCCACAGAAGTCTGACTGTCCTGCTTTTGTGGTCTTGAGTCAGACTCCAGTGTGCGTGTGGAGAGGGTGCTGCGGTCTAATAGGTCATACCCTCCAGCTTGTCTGACTCAGGGTGATGAGTGTCCCCTGCTTTGCTCAGTGGCAGTGGGAACCTAGCCCCCGCTCACCCAAGTGGAGGCAGAGGCAGGGGTGGCTGCTGGCCTCAGAGCAGGAAAGTGGGGCAGTGGAGGAGTCCAGGGACTAGCTCGGTATGGCCAGAGCTGACCAGTTCCAAAGGGGCTATTTACCCAACAAGACCTGAGGCCCCATCCCTCTTCTCTGCCATTCCTACCCCCGCTGAGGTGTATTTCTAGAGACCAGCAATCTGTAAAGTGGACAAAGCAGCCTTTTTCTGGTCATCTGCTCCAGTAAAGCTTGCATACTCTTTTTAAATTGTCCAGGGATATGAAGGGTCCAAGTTTTCTCTTCACATGACCTGTAACAAAATCAGAAGCTCTGAGGTACAGATCACAGTCTCCCTATGAAAAATGTTTCTCATTGCATTAAATTCTCTTCTTTTAAAGAAGAGCTCCACTCATACTGGTCACACCTCTCGGAAATTGTCCTTACCACCAAAGATTTATAAAGAATGGAGGAGATGAAATGGAGAGCCTTTCAGATCTGTTTCTTCCTCTTTTTTCCTTTTTCCTCCATGAACTGAACATCATTAGGTTTGAGAGCTAAATAAGGTCCTACATATTATCTCATACAATCTTCTCATTTTCCAGGTAAAGTTAAGGTGTGGGAGAATCAAAGTGACCAGAACAAGGCCAGAGATCTAGTAGGCAATGGAGCCGGACTTGGGACTCTCAGCAACAGCCCTCCCCCAAACTCCCCAAGTCACTCTTCCTTCCACACACCACAGTCAGCCAGGAAAACAGATCAGTGGCAGAATCCTCAGAAAATATTTGCCCTGGGTTTCTAAGGTTGCCTCATCCTTGCTCTCCTTTTCTTACTCTACCCCTTGCCAGAGCATGAGGTAGCTAAGAATGACAATGACCACATTTTGCAGTTAATTCTGATGGCTTCTTCTAAAGTTTGTTGACTCATCAGTATATTGTTGAAAAAGAAAACTTTTCCTTGCAGGAATACTGAAAGCTATAGGCAACTTTCTATTATCATAACAAAATATTATAACATAGCAAAAGTAGTCAGGGGATGTCATTCTAAACAGGTGCAAATGCAAGTGCCTTCTAGGTACAACTGATGTGATCGCTCAGTTGTGTGCTGCCACACACTGATCAGCTGGCTTGCTGAAACAAAAAGCCTTGATCTGTAGAATTTGCTGATTTCCATGGTATATATATTTCCACTATGGCCAACCGCAGTGTGGTGTGTGGCATCCCTGAACTCAGCTTGGGAAAAGATGTGCAGCAGCACACCATTGTGTAGTATTTCTACCATACCGTCAACATCAACAAGCTCAAGAACACAAATAATAGTAAATTAATTAGGAATGATTAGGAATTTTTGAGGAAGTATTACCTTTGTTTTTAATGTAACTTGCTGCACCACAAATTGGATGACTGACTCGAAGCAACAGGTACAGGCTGGCTTCAGCACTGGAATCACCTGCTCCAGACTTTGTTGACTTAATTAAATAACCTGCAGTGGGAATATGTAAACCCAAACCATGAATGAACTGAGGACTCCTGGCCTCTTTGTTTTTATTCATAAAGTTACTGGCCCTTAGTAAAACTTTTCTTCTCTAAAAAAGATGCAACCAACAATAAGCAGAAGTAAAAACTGTGGTTGAGACACAGTCCCTCTCACCCCTTCCATCCAGTTTGGTGATTTACATGGCACACCTCAGCTGTAAGTATGCTAATAACAAGGAGTAGATAGGATCTTTTCTCTTGTGACTAAGTCTTACCAATGAGTGAAAGCATAGGCAGTATGCTAAAAGCTTCATACATTCTCTCATTTAGTTTTGACAACAGTTTATTCCCATTTTAAAAAGGAGTTTGAGGTTTTGTAGTAGTTTAATTACCAAGATTGTAGCTGTTGAAAAACAAAGCTAGAATTTAAACCCAGGACAGTTTGATTTAGACTAAAGTGTGATTAAAGAGACTGAGGGCGAATAAGGGCCTAACAATTCTTACAAGGCCTGAAGACAAAAACATTGTGAAAACTGCTGTTCATGCGAGCTGGCTGGACTTAAAGTCATTATGCAGTCAAAGCCGTCATTAAAGTGGAATAATAGCCTTATGAAGCTATAACATGGCTGGAGAAGAATGAGAGAATCAGTTAGCTATTGTCACAGCTGCTGTCATAAACAGCCACAGAACCTCAGTGGCATACAACAATAACTATGCTCAAACATCTTGAGTCAAATGCCGGCAGCTTAATCTCTAATGATCTTTGTCAGGGATGGCTCCCATGTGTGGGGCAGCTGGCTGTTGCCTAACCCATGATGACTATGGCTGGAGTGACTTGGCTGTGCTTTAGATCTTCCAGCAGGTTAACCAGGGCTTGTTCTTATGATGAGCAGAGGCACAGAGCATAAGCAGACACACAAGACCTCTTGAGTTTTGGCTTGGATCTGGTATATTATCTCTTGCACTACTATTAACTAAAGCAAATCACAAGGGCAGCCTATATTCAAGAGTTGGTAAAAACAGACTCCATCTCTATAGTGAAAGGAACTGTAAATTCATATAGTAAAGGGCATGGGAATAGAGAGAGTTAAAGAATTGCACCATCAAGGCAATGTATCAGTTAAGATGTAAGTAGGGTAGTCAGTGGAGAATGTGGAGTCATCACCTCCTGGTGCCATACACTGCCATGTTTCATGAACTTTGTCATCTGATACTTACTTTTAACCAGGCTATGACTAGTCCTGGGCCATCAGCATGATACCTTGCAAGAAGTGATGAACTTTGAATCCTGGCCTAGGTCAATCCTTTATTAGCTGAACGTCTAGATCACCAATCTGGTGCTAAAGCTCTGAACTCCACTCATCTGCAACTGCATCCTGGGGGCTTTGCTGCTCACAGCATGTACTTATTCCTCACTGAAAACTAAATTGTGGATGTGTGAAAGGGGATAGGAGTAGGACTACATGCTTGAATTCTCCATACTGGTCAGTCAGTAACCCTCTTTTCCCTCTTTCCCATTTCCATGTATCTTGCCTGCCCTTCCACATCTTCTCTCCCCCTTTGTTAGCCAGCTCTCTGCCCCCTAAAGCTAATATATATGGACTATATCCAAAGGCTTCAATGCCCACTGGCTTCCAGCTGGGATGACTAAAAAGGAAGACCCAGGAGACCTAAGAGGAGGTGGAAAATTAGGTCAGGATATTTATGCTCCTGATTCTCTCTTTGTGAGGTCACCTTGGCTTTCTGAGCCTTTTGAACTGACCTAAATGACTCACTCTTGCTTTCCTTCCAGATCCTGGAAACCATTCACTCCCTTCCTTCTTCTGGGCCTAGGGATGACAACAGCCCCAGGTTTCTGTGCCATCCCTACTCTTCCCTCATCACATTACCTACCTCTTTAGAACTAACCCCTTTATCCATAAACCTACTTCAATTCTCCTAAGTTGAGATTGTCTTTTTCCTATAGGAATCCCTCTTGATACTCTCACACATAGAAAACACTCAATGATTCCCCAAGAGAAATGATCCAAGATTCCATCCTATCATGTATCCTGCTCAAAATGCAGAATTTCCATGTGATACACAACAGCTGCTTGATTGTGTCCAAATATAGTTGCTTTTAGTCCAGAATCTTGTGAACTAAACATATTTTCTCTTCTCATTATATAATGGGACAAAAGAAATAAGATTAACCACAATAAATAGGAATAATGGAAGACACATAACAGCCATTTGTCTCCCCTCTCTGGGGACACTTTTAAGGATCTGGACTTGCAGAATATTACTTGATTAGACACTCATTCTGTTCTCTGGGAGACTCCTTGCCCATTGTTCTCCAAGATCCTTGGATCTCTTTCCAGGATATTCTTATTTGTCCATTATATTCCTTGGCCACATTTAATGGGCACTGGGGAATATGCTGCCCTTTGAGCCTGCACAGCATTTTTCAGCCTGCTTCCTGACCATGAATGATTGGGAGACCAAGAGTTGTTTTAAACTTCAGTAGTCACAGACACTTTTAGACAGGATTTATAAATCTTTGGCAGCAAAATTTTCTCAAAAATTCATTAAGCCTCTAATTTACTTGCTTCCAGTAAGTTCTGTATATTGGTAATCACACAGTTCTTTTAAATATAATCTAAAATGACTATTTCCTCACTTTCTCAGCATATGCCTCTAGCTTTTCATTTACTGAGGCTATTGGCTCTAGCTAGAAGATCACACTTAAAAAAACTTTGCTCTGAAAGATCTTATTGGTAAAATTGACAATAAAAAACTTTTTAAATCCCAACCCCTGTGTTTAAGGGGTTTCAAAGCCAACTTTTCCCACAGTGCAGGGCCCCAGATTTCTGCATTTTTTTCTATACCCTTCAGTTCTGCATATGCACCTGTCTGTTCTCTCTGAAATCACCCCTTTCAAATCTTTGACCCCTTGCCAAATCTAAATAAAGAAAAGTAATAGCAAAATTAAGGTTCTGTTTTTCAATGTCTTTCTTGAGTTTCTGGCTTAGAACCCACGTGGCCTGGTACCAAGTAAGCTTGCTCAGATGACAGTTTTACCAAATATTTTGTTCCTGAGAAACACAGATTGCCATGTTTGCAGCCTCCAATATATTTCGTCACTACATACCACCAGTCACTAAACCAAAGCTACATATTTTAGGTTTAGATGTGTGTCTTAGTGTGTCTTAGTCAGTTTGGGCTGCTGTAACAAAATGCCATAGATGGGGTGGCATCTAAATGAGGAAATGTGTTTCTCACAGTTCTGGAGGATGGAAGTCCAACATTAGAGTGCCAGCATGGTCAGGTTCTGGTGAGGACCCTCTTCCAGATCACAGACTTCTGACTGTTCCATGTTCTTGCATGGCAGAGTGCATAGAGAGGATGCAAATGTTCCTGACTCATAATTATAAGGTCACTAATCCCATTCATGAGGGTATGAGGGCTCTACTCTCATGACCTCATCTAATCCTACTTCCCAGAGGTCCCACCACCTAATATTACTACATTGGAGAATAGAGTTTAGACATATGAATTTGGGGGGACACAAGCATTCAGTCCATAACAGTAACTCTCCACTTCTGTTAACAATTCTGATATTAGGATAATGCTAGCTGTGTTGTTGTTACAAATTAATCCTGAAAGCACAGTTTATTAACATAACAGAGCTTTATTACTCATGTTACATGCCCAGCAAAGGAGTTCATCACACACGACCCCATGGTGGTGGAAAACGGAGGAGGGAAATACATGGAACACTCACTAGCTCTTAATACTTGACCAAAGTGGTACTCATCACTTCTACATACCTGTCATCAATCAAAACAGCTCAGCTGTGGGCTAGTCAAGGTGGGAAAGTGTGTGGAAATTCCACGAGCACCTCCACTTCTGTCACATTTGTATCAGGCACATCCACATCTTTCAGATGGCATAGGACATAGTTCACACCCTTCTCTAACACAGTAACTATATAGCTATTATATATATATATATATATATATATCAGTACTAATTGATTAATATCAATTAGATGATATTGAAAATTTTACACAAGAATATCACTAATAAGGAGAACAAAGAGCCGTAGCAGTTGTCTCTGTGAAGTGGGTGCATGATTTTCAGGGCTTATAAGCCCGGAAATAAGACCACCAGGGCTTATTTCTCCTTTTTTACCAACATTTATAACTTGTGTTGACACTTCCCACATCATCTCTCACACCATTTGGGGGGGAATGATATTCAGTGTAATAAGCAGTTTGGCATAGGGACTAGCCAGTCAGATCAGGTGTGGCCCTGTCAGGATGGGTGCTGGTGGTGAACGACCGCTGTGTGCCTGCCAGTGCGTGTTGGGGCCCCTATCTGGGCTGTCCTCCCAAGTACCCGCAGCATTCTTCAACATGCCAGACTTCCGCACATCCGCCTCACCCTTGCACAAATGGTGCCCCAGCCTGGAATTCTCCTCTGTATCTAGGGAAACTCTTCAAGTCCTCTTTCATGTCTGAGTTCCGGTAGGATTTCTCTGGGGAGGATTCGCAGTCACCCCCTCCCAGCTCTTCGTTTCCCCCTCCTGTTTTTGTCAGAGTGCTGCATCCACATTCTGTTACATTAATCATTTCACTGTGTTACCAGTAATAATACTTACATCTTGTCACCCTCACTAGACTCTGAGCTCCTCTAAAAAAAATAATAATGGGCTTCCTGGCTGGCTCATTCAGAGGAGCATGTGACTCTTGATCTCAGGGTCATGGGTTCCAGCCTCATGTTGGTATAGAGATTACTAAAAAAAATAAATAAACTATAAAAAATAATGATGACAGGGGTGCCTGGGTGGTGCAGTTGGTTGAGCGTCTGACTCTTGATTTTGGCTCAGGTCATGATCTCGGGGTTGTGAGATTGAGGCCCCACATTAGGCTCTAAGCTCAGCCTGGAGTCTGCTTGAGATTCTCTCTCCCTCTGCCCCTCCCCGCCACTCTCTCTGTCTCTTAAACAAATAAAGAAATCTTAAAAAAAAAATAATGATAGGTTATATTTATTGAGGATATACTATGTACCAGGTACTATTCTAAGTGCTTTATGTGCATTAATAAATTTTGTCCTGAATGGGAGAACTCTCTTATTATCTCTGTTTTGCAGATGAGGAAGCTGAGCTACAGAGAAGTCAGTTTGCTTGTTCAAGGTTAATTTTGTCATGCTGAGCACCTGGCACAGCCTTGCACACATGTGGTTATTGAATAAATGGATTCCTACTGCCTTTACACTTTTACTGCCTTTTCCCCCATTTATTGTGTTAACTCTCTCTGTCCCATTATCATGTCTCCTCCTCTGCCTGAGACCACTCCTAACAACTGTCACTCACCCAGATCTGCCCTCTTCAGAAACTCTTGCTGCAAGTTATATCCTTTTATTCAATTTAAGTTTCAGTCTTGTCATCTGGCTTTTTCAGTGAAACTCTGTTAGTACAGAAACCATGTCTTCTATGTATTTTGAATACTGCTTACCACAGAACTCACCAGAAACCAAGAGTTCCAAACAGTGCTTATTAACTGAGCAATTAGTGAGGAGTGATTTGAACTTTTGCCATTTTTGTTTGGGGTGGCACCAATATTAAATACCTAATCCCTACGCAGAAATTATGATCACAGTGGAATTTTGTACAACTTGGAAAATGTATGTAATTGGTTTTGTACCTCCTTGCAACTCCTATCCCCCTGAAAGTAATATTGGGAATTAGTTCCTGGGCCTCACACAGAGGGGCAGCAGATATACCCCCATAATACAAATCACTTCTTGATATGCTGCAGGAAGATTCTGGAAAACTTGATAACATTTGAATTTCAAAAGGGAATGTAGAGTGTGGATACATAAAGTAAGATTAGTGCAATCTATAAAAACTCAAGCCTAATAAACAACAGCTTAAAAAACAGAAGTGTATATTTTTCCTTGACATTCATAAATTTTGGACATAAGTAAGTCCTGAAATTACAGTATCATGCTCCATTATGTCAGAGACTCAAGAGTTTTCTGGTTTTTTGTTCTGTTGTATATGGATGCCATTCACAAGGTCAAATATGCCAATGGGAACTGTGGGAGCTTCCATTTTTCCAGTTACATCTCATGAGTGAGCTGAGTCACATGGTCACTTAACCATGAGGGAGGCTGGGAAATGTAGTCTTTGTCCAGGAAGTCATTTGCCTAGCTAAAATGGAGTTTCTCTTACTGAGGAAGAAGGTGAAAACAGTAGGGGGGAAACGTAGAGTTTTGATTAATCAGGAAAGTCATCTCTTTTTGCCCAAGGCTAGTTGTGTCTGCCATCTGAATATGTTGATGTCTCATACAAATGTAATTAAGGGGAACAGAGCTGTATTTCAAGCCTCCTCCTTAGAAGCTTTGCTATTCAAGCTGTTATAAATATGTTGTTGATCTTTGCTTCACTTTATTGCAAGATACATTAGAAATATACTATTTAAGTGAACAACTTAAATCAAAAAGTAGATTGGTGATTTGTTACATAATTGATGAAGACCTGAATTAAAAAAATATGAATTAACAGATTTTGGCCTAGTTTTTTGACCATTAGAATGCATTCTGCTCTGCTCCCCTCTCACATAATGTGAATATTTTTTTAAGTGGGACTAGTAAATGTACATACTCTCCTGAGTTCCAGTGAGACTGGTGTTACTATGTTGAACTGTGAGGAATATTATTATTATTTTCCATATGTTACAGCCTCAATCAATGTTTTTAGTAAGGTCTCCAATGCAAATCTACTTTTCTTTCCAAAGCAAAAATTAGCACTCAAATGCCACTACATATGTCCTCTTAAATGCCAATAGGGACAGCAGGGCCAGACTCAGGCAGACCCCAGTTGTTGACTTGCAAGGAACACGTGCATAAAATTTTATCAATCACTTCTCCATCCCAGCAGAACAGATGGCTTTTACCACCATTCTCTCAATGGCCCTTGAAGCAGCACTGGGGCCAGGTCTCTGGATTTTTCATCCAGAGGAGTGGCCAAGACATCCTCACAATGGAAACTGATCAGCTGATCTCCTGTAAGGTACCAGGAAGATTCAGACTACACACACATGCTACCAGAGGTATGAGAATATATCAGAGATGAATTCAAGAAGATTTCACAAGTCTCTTTCTTAAGCTCCTACTTCTGCAGAAACTGTTGTTCACTAGGCACTGTGCTAAATAGTCAATATACATTATCCTAAGTTATTACAGTGATCTTAGAAGCATTGTTACTCTCTTTTACAGATGAAGAAATGATGACTCAGAAAGGCAAAGCAGATTTCCTAACTTACAGAGATGGTAGGGAATGGAATCAGGATCTGAAAGCCTGTTCAACTCTGTTCTATACATGTCCTCTGGATTCTTGCATCCAGAAAATATGAACAAAGAAAGCATGTGACTTTACAACTTAACAGATTATGTAACAGTACTTTTCAGTAATAACAATTCACAGTGTCTTCTGCACAAAGACCTGTCATTACAGGTTAAATTATTATTATTCACTCTCTTTCATGGGACTTGCCAGCCATTTATTTACCCGTTATGTAAACAGTACTTCTCAGGCCATTATATACATCATATCGTATTTGGTTTGTAAAAATCAGATATGTCAATGGAAAAAAGTATGTCGCCCTGAAACTTAGAACATGATGTTAATGTATCTGAAAGAACAAAGAGACATATATAGCGATACATTAATAATGATCAAAGAATGAACTAGAGATGATGGGGATAAAATACACTTTTCTAATTTCTGTATGTTCCATGATAAGCACGTATTAAATTAATAAGTGGAGAAAATAAAATGCATCATTTACAGAAGATGAGGACCTAGGAATACATTTATCAGACATGTAAGCATTAACAAGAGCTTTCAGAATTTCATGGCGTCATGAAATAACTGGGTGGAATCTCAGGCATTATGTAGCAGGCTCTTCACCCCTCAGTTTGATAGTTTTTCTGACCATTTCCTTGACTTCCGGTGGATCTGAGGTCTTGTGTATTCTGTTGAACAGAGTGTAGAGGAAAATAGTGAAACCCAAGAAGCTGAGACTTCAGGGTGCCTCTAAATAGCCACCTAACCAGGAAAACAGGCAGAAAGCAGATGAAATGAGAATTACCAGCTCATATTTGGAGAATTCGGGAGAACGAATCCTGGATCCAAGAATCAGGGTGAAGGGAGTCTGGGGCCTGGGAATTACAGATGATCCTTGTCAGGAATCCTAGCCCAAAGCCATCATGTTATGGAACCGGAGCCTTTGCTTAGGGAAACTGAAACAGAGCGGAATGCACCAGCCTGTGTTTCTGCGAGCGCACTCGGCTAGTTTGTGCTCTTTCCTGGACCTCTGTGCGAGATGGGATTAGTTCACAGCCTTACATGACATTGGACAAATCACTTCACCTTTTGTGCCTCTGCCCTTATTTTGAAAACGATCAGCCAGATCCGTCCGTAAGATCCTTTCCAAACATATTCATTAGCCACTGTCTCATCCGCAAAAGCTTCTTTCCCACATATCACACGGAGGAATGCCTCTTGATGGGAAAGCGTGTACTCTTCTCTGGAGAAACCCCCTATGTAACACCACTCATTCTGACCAAGCTAAATCCCGTCTGTTCAATTTTCAGATGTAAGCCCCATCTGAAATCACAGATGCTCGAACACGCAGCCCTCCAAATACTGAATTTCTGAAGAATATTGACTTGCTGTAACTTCCCCACACTTCGCTGGTGTGGTCAGTGACAACTTTTGTGACAGTGGCTGAGTGTTTCCGACAGAGGGTGGCTGGGTTCTACAATGCAGAAGAGAATATCGGAGAATCCAGTGGGTGGAGGGGCCAACTGTTCCCGGGACAATGCTTCACCCCTTTTCTCAGTGGCTCACACAGTGCAAGGAAACCTCTAGCATTTCAGAGGATAAGACCGGGCGATGATTATGTGACTAAAAGAGCACCAGGCTGAGCTGACGATTTGGAAGATGGTGCCCATTCAAAGCGAAAGAGAGGGAAAAGACACTGGCCAAAAGGGAGGCAGTTTCCTTGAAAGACCTGAAAATGAGCAGCAGGGAAGATGAAAGGATAGGAGCCGTGCACAATAGCGTATTCTTCTCCTAACCACCTCGTTCTCCCGCCCTGCATTCATCACTGTCAGGCTCTGCGGAGCCCTCAATAGGGCTTTATGTGGAGCCTCATTATCGGCCAGAGATAGAGGGCACGCCATGCAAATGAAGCCAAACCCAAGATAGGCTGTTAAAATACTGCAATTTGTCAGCATTTAGATAAACAAATGAAGGGCATACTGTGTGTGGGAGGTGGCCCCCCAGGGAGCTTTCAGGGTATTTTGACACTTGTTGTGAGAAATATCTCCAAGTTCCCCACATTGGCTCGCTCCTTATCATTTAAAGGGAGGAAAAAGAGTTGCTAATTTACTTATGACTAAGATAGTGGGGAGACTGGGGGAGTCTCTGCTTTCATCCGTTGGTACTTAGGCTGTTGATGAATGTCCTTCTCATTAGGCTCCGCTTTCCCTTCCATTTGCTGCTTGCACAGCCTCTAGGAGGAGCGAACTGTTAAGTTCTGAGAGCAGTTTCTAGGAGCGGGGAGAAGCACACACCCCCACACCCGCACCAGCTAACAAGCTTCAGTGACGAGAGGCTTACGGCTAACCGTGGCAACGATGGAAGCATTCTTCTCACGCCAAGAAGGTGGTGAAGAAGAGTTGAAACTCCTGTCTTCCTAAGAGCGTTGCCTTGATTCTCCCAGTAACTCGGTCTTGTTGATTAAAGAGAAATAAAATGATCTTGTTAATTGTTCCGAGCTTACAGGCTGTGCCCCTTCTGTCAGCTGGAAGGGAAGGCGCCTCAAAGCAAGGCAGAGAGGATGGGGACAAAGCTGCCTTTGGTGATCTAGTCTATTCTCTAGTTTCTTAAAGGACTTTTAATGATGCTCTGGTGACAGCACCTTAGAAATCAGATCGAATCCATTGTAGCAAATTTTCAAAAGCAAGATTATGTGACAATGGGGTCGCCAGCCCCTCTGTAAGCGCGCCTGGCCACAAGGCTGCCTGCCTAAGCTTATCCGCAGCTGTTGCCCAGCCTAAAGCTGTCAGGGCGCATCCCCGCCCGCCCCACCCCGGAGCTGAACCTTGGTGGCATGAGCCCCCCCCCATCCATCTCAATCTCTCCCGCAAATCGAGAGTCACTAAAATCTCATTTGTGCCTCTTTGCCACTCAGGCCTCCACGCAAACCTTTCTGTTCTTTGGAGGAGAATGATGTGGACTTAATTAAGTGTGGTAACTTATGTGTAAGGCTGTATTGATGGAGGAAATGTGGTACAGATGTGGTGTGAAATGATGGTGAATTACTCTTGTGAAGAATACAAATCAGGGTGAGTGCCCATTATCTGAGGCCAAAAGAAGTTACTGGGCACTCAATTGTCACCCTCTTTGTTACCACAGTACACCAGATGGTTACAACACTGAAGAGTTTTCTATTATCATAACATTTTCCTAGAGTGCCTTTTCTTCTTCTCCAATTCACCATAAGATGATTACCTTCTTATGGGGAGTTGATTGTTGGGAAGGGTGCTGGGGGGTCACGTACAGATTCAGTGGGGAGTAGCAGAAAAGGGGGCAGCAGGCTGTGTCTTTAGCACAAGAGCCTGTTGATAGACTCTTCTGGGATTCAGGCCACCCCATAATAGCTCATGTGAAATAACTGCTTGGTCTCCTCCTCCCTCTGAATCCACCACTCCCCTTCTGCCCCCAAATCCAGAAGACAGTGTTCAAGTCTCACCGGCTGCTCTGCCTTCTGTCAAAGCATTTCCAGCCAAGTGAGCAGTTTTTCTTTTAAGGAACTGAGTGGTCCTCAATAAAATTAATTCCTGCTCATTGGCAGCATTGAGGTGTCAGGTGAGAACAAAAGTAAACGAGCTTGTGAATATAGGGTTAGTCATTAACTCGGGGCACCCAGCTCTATCATCTGTCCATCCCTCTCTGGCTCCTGAGAGGATGGGGGGGGGGGAACAACAACTCCATGGTAAATAAATAAATCAAACTCCGTACCGTGAAAATCTCTGAAGCAGTAAGCCCAGGCTTGAGGCTTGTAGAACCTGAGACAAATGGAATGATCCTGGGCCCTGAAGAACCTTCCTTACAAAAGGAAGATAAAATGGTGGCATGTCGAAAGCACAGGTGGCTACTGCATTCATTGCTGGATTACCGTTTAGAAAAAATCAATGTCCAGAGAAGTCCAGATGATGCTTCTAGACATGGATTCTAGATCACTTGACTCTGGAACTGAACTCATAGGAGTATGGGAGAATATCTCATCCTTTCTTCCTCCGCCAGCCTGTGCCCTGAGGCTCCTACTGTCTCTCTTACAGTCCTTGAGAAACTCCCTTTCTTTCCAGAGTTTTAACAGGAGAGATCACGTTTTCTAAGAGGGCCAAGGACCCTACAGACCTCTCAGCAGTTAACTGTTGTTATGGTTGCGTTGCGTCTGTTTGCTAAACACAATGATGGTGCTATGAGTAGTGATGCGTTTATGACTTTCCTGCTTAAGACAAAAGCGCAACCCTACTGCTGTCTGCTTGAAACCTGATCCTGTGGTTTTCAAGGCTGGCGCCCACATCCTACTTTGGGGTTAGCCAAATAAAACTATATTTTGGTTTAGTGCTGCTAGCACTGAGGAAATGATGGGTACGATCTCTGGTTCAGAGTTTATGTTTACTTAAACTGTGGCCACCGTGAGACACACGTCCATTTTTTGTGACTAAACAAAAGCGGCCCCCTCTTTGCCCCTCCCCTACTGCTTCCAAAGGGAACAGTTGCCTCTCCTCCTTGTGTTTTCCTGTTTAAAGCTAAAAGCTCCGTGGTATCGTTGGCTCGTCAAAAGAGAAATCCAGATGATGTCAGGTGATAGCCTAGAAAGTCAGCCCTGAACACCGAAGGCTATTTGTTATTCACAACCACATAAAGTCACTGACATGGATTGCATAGATCCGATTTCAACTTTGTCTTTAATAAATGAAGCAAGCTGTATGAGCAAATGAATAATCAAGTGGTGATAATGTCTGGTTTTATAAGCATGCAGCGGAGAGATTCATTTTTCTGTAGCAACCATCACCACCCAAAGGGCCCTCAGAAATCCCTAAACCTGATTTTGGCTGCAGCTAGAAAAGAATGTATGTGCGTCATCTTAACGCCCAGTTACCAAATGTCCACGATCAGATGCTTCCTTCGCTTAATTCCAAAGAAGAGTCTAGATATTTTGAGTATTTTTTGTACAACATATACCCATTCACCCTGCATAATCTACCAAAGAATGAGAGAAGTCAGTCTAAAAGAAACCACAAATTAAAGGTGATTAAAGATTGCACTGACCACGATTGCTAGATAAATTCTTGAGATTGCAGCCTGAGATGTGTGTAATTCTGTTCTCTATGGTAGCTACAGTCTTTACTGTTTGCTCCTAACACATGCTTAGAGCAGAGACCCAGTGATCTGGAGATCCAGGCAGGGGGCAAAGACGTGGTATAGCAATAGGCCAGTGGAGAGCTTCCACAGTGGCTGCATGCTGAAAAGACCACAAAAGCTGTTGTGAAGTTAACTGAGAATTCTTAAAACATATTCCCTCTGTCTTAAATTGTAAGCTTTTTATCACTCAAGAATGAAAGATACAAATATCTTCATCTCTTGTGTGGTAGATTAAATGATTATTCAGAAATTCAGTCCTTTCCCCTCATTTCCATGGGAATAAAATAGCGCCTTGCTCCAGTGATGTTGGTTTTGCCATGTGATTTACTTTGGCCAACAGGATATTAGCAGACATGGCAGAGCAAAGGCTCAAAGCAAGCATATATGTTTCCCCTTTTCTACTTCTGCCTCAACCTGCATCATGAGAAGTGCATGCCCAGGCTTGCTTGGTAGTCCTTTGAGAAGGAGAAGAGCTGCGTGAAACAGCTGAGTTGTGCCAGCCAAGTCCAGCCTCGATCAGCCAACTACCGGCCATGCCCTGTTGCGTGAACAATCCGAGCCAGTATCTGTAGAGCTGCCCTGATGAGCCCAGTCAACCTGCAGACACATAAGCAATAATACACGCTTGTTTCTGTAGGTCACTAATACTGTGGTTGTTAACACAGATTATTTTAGCAATAGTTAACGGATACATTTTCTTAGAAATGTTCATATTATTAGACTGAAATATTTAGTGCTATTGTTCTCAATCTTAGCTTACCAGCTAAGATTAATTTAATTGACCTAATTAGAGACCCAGGCATTGGTATTTTTAAAAGTCCTCAAGTGATTCTAATGCACAGCCAGAGTGGGGAGTCATGAAGAGCAGGAAGAAGCGAACCTATGCAGGGGGTCATCACTGACCGTCAGATGGTTGTGAAAACAAAGGCAGAACCTATGACTGACAGACTAACGAGAGGAACAAGATAATCCATATTACTTTTCCAGAATGGATTTCAGCCTTGGCTGTATATTCAGTTATGTGGAGAACTTTATAAAACACCGAATACTGGGCCTTCCCTCAGAGATTCTGATTTAATTGGTCTGCACTGTAACTTGAGTGATTCCAATATGCAGCTCGAGTTGAGAGCTAGTGTCACAGGTGGAACAGATTGTTTTCCGAAACATTCAAGTAGTGGACACCCACTCATGAGGGCTGGGATTTCAAGGCAAGACCCAAGTCTTAAAGCAACCGAAATATGAAGAATGTTCACAGTCCAAAAGAACCAGTGCTCGTGGTGGTGAGCAGGGCTGGGAGAGACTTTGAGTCTGGGTTGAAATTATTGCTATGGGTACAGGCAAGGATTGGTAACCCACCTGTCCACAGAGATCAATTTGGCAGTCCAAATAAGTCAGTGGAGGCAATGTGGCATGGTGGGGACTGAGGTAGCCTTGGGGGCACATACCTAGCAAAACGCATAACCCAAGCCCAGAGAATTCTTATCGGGACAGTTTTTAAAAGAGGCCAAGCATCTGGAATTTTATGTCAAATCACTTGGTTTTTAAATACTGGTAGCTTAAAAAGTACTTTGTAAATATTGGACCGGTTAAATAAAAAATGACTTGAAATAAATTTGGGTTACCAGCTACCAGTTTATGAACTCAAGGTTACATGTTCCAGCTGTTCAGTGTAATTTCTATTTCAACCATGCCCTTTCATCATGGTGATCCAAGCAGGTCAAAAGCAAAAACACTAAGTGAAGAGGCATTCACTGAGACTAGTGCTAGAGCTTAAGTGAGTCTTCGGTCCTGCCAGAATCCATGCAGTATCACATGGGACTTCTGTGAAAAGCTTTCAAGATGTGTGGTCCTAAAGCTGAGAAAGATTGGATTCTGAGTTTAGCCCTCACTCAGGGCACCACTACCTCTCTCTACATGTTAAAAATGTCTTCTGGGTATTGACATGCTCTTATTTTAACACATTGGACTGCTTTCAATTTGTTATGATTCAGATTAACAGCACTGCTGTTTATCTAAAACTAGAAAATGTAGTGCGTATATAATGACCTTATATTTTGAGCCAAAAATCAAAACACATAGTCGACCAGAGGTTTCTTATATCACTTCTGAATGTGAGAAATACTCTGGGAAAGCCCATCTGCATGCCAGCAATTTGGAGATTCTGGGCTGGTTTTACAGGAACAGCAGAATCCAGAGTCATGGCGGCTGTATGCGCGTGTGTTCACGGGGGGTGTATACATTAGGTACTAAAGATTTCAGAGAAACTATTCCTTGTATTTCCCTTTGTGAAATGCTGTTTTTCTTCCAGTTTTCAGATACAGGAATGCATTTTCCTTACAAAGCTTCCCTTTCTTTATTCTTTCTTTTTTCCATCCATACCACCAACCTTTATTTTTTCTGCTTTGAAACTATAATCATTGCTGTCAGAAGAGCGTTTTGTAAGAGAACATGTTTTATCCTACCAGGCAGATGAGGGTTATTTGTTCCAGATAAAGAAGAAGGTAGAGGGTTGGGCAGTGTCCCTCTTCAGTCCCCATGCCTTTTGAAACTTCATTCCTTTCTCCTCTGGAGTCTGCTGATGGGACCTCCAGAACATCTTCAAATTTGGAGGTTAGAGCCACTAACTCCAGGCTGCAACCATTACCTAGTTTTATCTCTTGGGTTTTTTTTTTTTTTTTAAAGGACCCAGAGGTATATACATACCCTAAATCTGACCTTTGACAGGTAGCTCAAAGGTAAATACCACTTTGAAATTCCTTTTTTTCCTTCACTCAACAAATACTAATGATGTGCCGGTTATGTGACAGGCACTGTGGTAGGCAGCAAACGGACAATGGTGGCCAAACGCTGTATGGTTCCCATCTTTATGAACCTTGCAGCTATGAGGACAGCAGGCATTCATAATAAATGAGAAACAATAAAAATTCGTAAATAATCAACTAAATATAAAATTGCCTCTGACTTAAGTGCTAAAAGGAAAGGGGCTAAGAGATTTGGTCAGGAAAGTGAGAGAAAATTTTATTGAGGATGCACCCACTGAAATGAGATCTGAGGGATAAAAGTCCACCAGGTAAGGTGGAAAAAACCCTTCTGGGAGGGTGAAACACCACCTGGAAGACCCTATTGAGAGGGAGCACTTGGGAACAGGAAAAACGATCTCTAGGTATGGCTGGCCCATAAGGAGCACTATAATCCTGAGGGATGGGTGGAGAGCAGACAGAGAAGCTGTTAATATGTTCCCTTTGCTAAGAAACCAATGGGAAGCCACATAAGAGGGTTTTTTGGTGGGGGGCATTTAGTTTGTTTGCATTTTTTAAAATTATTAACATATAATGTATTATTTGTTTCAGGGGTACAGGTCTGTGACTCACCAGTCTTATACAATAGACAACACTCACTACCACACGTACCCTCCCCAGTGTCCATTACCCAGCCACCCCATCCCTTCCACCCCGCTTCACTCCAGCAATCCTGTTTATCTCCTGAGATTAAGAGTCTCTTATGGTTTGTCTCCCTCTCTGGTTTTGTCCTGTTTCATTTTTTCTTCTCTTCCCCTATGATCCTCTGCCTTCTTTCTCAAATTCCACATATCAGTGAGATCATTTGATAATTGTCTTTCTCTGATTGACTTCTTTCACTTAGCATAATACCCTTTTCTAACATTCTCTTTATCCATTCATCTGTCGATGGACATGTGGGCTCTTTGCATAGTTTGGCTAATGTGAACATTGTTGCTATAAACATTGGGGTGCAGGTGTCCCTTCACATCACTACATTTGTATCTTTGGGGTAAATACCCAGTAGTGTCATAGGGTAGCTCTATTTTCAACTTTTTGAGGAACCTCGATACTGTTTTCCAGAGTGGCTGCACCAGCTTGTATTCCCACCAACAATGTAGGAGGTTCCCCTTTCTCTGCATCCTCACCAACATCTGTCGTTTCCTGACTTGTTAATTTTACCCATTTTGACTGGTGTGAGGTGGTATCTCATTGTGGTTTTGATTTGTATTTCCCTGATGCTGAGTGATGTTGAGCACTTTTTCATGTGTCTGTTGGCCATTTGGATGTCTTCTTTGGAGAAATGTCTGTTCATGTCTTCTGCCCATTTCTTGATTGGATTATTTGTTGCTTGGGTGTTGAGTTTGATAAGTTCTTTATAGATTTTGGATACTAACCCTTTATCTGATATGTCATTTGCAAGTATTTTCTCCCATTCTGTTGGTTGTCTTTTGGTTTTGTTGACTGTTTCCTTTGCTGTACAAAAGCTTTTTATCTTAATGAAGTCCCAATAGTTCATTTTTTCCCTTGCTTCCCTTGCCTTTGGCGATGTGTCTAGGAAGAAGTTACTGAGGTTGAGGTCGAAGAGGTTGCTGGCTGTGTTCTCTAGGATTTTGATGGATTCCTATCTCACATTTAGGTCTTTCATCCATTTCGAGTCTGTTTTTGTGTTTGGTGTAATGAAATGGTCCAGGTTCATTCTTCTGCATGTGGCTGTCCAATTTTCCCAACACCATTTGTTGAAGAGATTATCTTTTTTCCATTGGATATTTTTTCCTGCTTTGTCAAATATTAGTTGGTCATAGGGTTGAGGGCCCATTTCTGAGTTCTCTGTTCTGTTCCATTATCTATGTGTCGGTTTTTGTGCCAGTATCATACTGTCTTGATGATTACAGCTTTGTAATAGAGCTTGAAGTCTGGGATTATGATGCCACCAGCTTTGGTTTTCTTGGGGTCTTTTCTGGTTCCATACAAATTTTAGGATTATTTGTTCCATTTCTGTGAAAAAAGTTGTTGCTATTTTGATGGGGATTTCATTAAATGGCTAGATTGCTCTAGGTAGCATAGACATTTTAACAATATTTGTTCTTCCAATCCATGAGCATGGAATGTTTTTCCATTTCTTTATGTCTTCCTCAATTTCTTTCATGAGTATTCTGTAGTTTTCTGAGTACAGATTCTTTGCCTCTGGTTAGATGTATTCCTAGGTATCTTAAGGTTTTGGTTGCAATTGTAAATGGAATTGACTCCTTAATTTCTCTTTCTTCTGTCTTGTTGGTGGTGTATAGAAATGCAACTAATTTCTGTGCATTGATTTTATATCCTGCCACTTTACTGAATTCCTGTATGAGTTCTAGTAGTTTTAGGGTGGAGTCTTTTGGGTCTTCCATATAAATTACCATATCATCTGCAAGGAGTGAGAGTTTGACTTTTTCGGCGAGTCAGGTGCCTTTAATTTCTTTTTGTTGTCTGATTGCTGAGGCTACGATTTCTAGTACTATGTTGAACAGCAGTGGTGATAGTGGACATCCCTCCTGTGTTCCTGACCTGAAGGGAAAAGCTCTCAGTTTTTCCCCATTGAGAATGATATTCGCTATAGGTTTTTCATAGATGGCTTTTATGATATTGAGATATGTACCCTCTATCCCTACACTGTGAAGAGTTTTAAACAAGAAAGGATGCTGTACTTTGTCAAATGCTTTTTCTGCATCTATTGAGAGTATCCTATGTTCTTATCCTGTCTTTTATTAATTTAGTATATCACATTGATTGATTTGTGGATGTTGAACCAACCTTGCAGCCCAGGAATAAATCCCATAAGAGTTTGAAGCTACTGCTGATGGGCCTCTTCTGTACTATCCTGAGGAGGGTACATTGTGGGGGGTGCAGTTAGAATGGGTACGGAGCGGTTTTCAGTTTTCCAGAGAAAATAGTATCTTAGAGTAATGGTTATAATTTTGAAAAGAAATGAACACAGTTGAGATTTATTAGCACATAAAATTGGAGTTGGTTTGGAGAGTGGATAAAGGAGCGAGCAGGCTCAAGGGTGATTTGCATAATGGGATGAATGTTGGTCTCTTGATCTGGGAAAGAAAGCCCAGAGGAAGATAAGATTATGCAATCATGAGCTTAGTCTGGGGCCAGTTGAATTTAGGATGTCTTTGAGACATTCAGTAGAAGTTAGAGAGTGAGTGGTGGTTATTTAAAAGTTCAAGGATGTGGGCTGGAGATTAGACTCCAGCTCACAGAGTGGGTGACTAATGGAAGGCATGTAGGTGAGACCCTCTAAGAATATTATGGAATAAGAAAAGAGAGTTAGGGCCATGTCTCGTAACAACCATTTAGTGAATGGGTAGAAAAGGAGATTCCCATACTGAAGGTACAGAAAGGGTTCCATGAGTATAATAGGAAAACTAGAATATTGTGTCTTGGAAGCCACAGGCAGATAGGATGCCAAAAAGGAAAGAGGGGTCACTAGTGTCAAATGATGCCAAAATGAGAAGAGAGATAAAGATTTGGGAATATTCTTTGGATTTAGTGAGGAGGTCTTCAGTCACACTAATAAGAACTATTTTGGTGGAATCCTAGGGCCAAACACATATTGAAATGAACTGGCAATTATTTCTGAATATTTTCCAGACCCTCTTCTTCTCATGCAAACACTGGGAGAGTCATTTGAAGCAAATGTCTCTAGTTTGATTCTTTAGTAAACGGAGATTGGAACTAAAGATCAATGTCATTTGACACAGGGTGGCCAGGAGCCAGTCTACAAATGTTTGCTTAATTCCAACTACTCTGCATTTCCCTTCTTCCTACCACCACCTCCCTGCAGTGTGTTAGAATGCAGTATTCACGTTAAAAAATTACTTTTACGCGGGAGATAAAGTGAAGAGGATAATAGACTTGATTTTTCTTTCCACAGAGCCTAATTGTCAAGTAACATTAGAACTTGGAATGCTGGCTTTAGCCAGTGCCTGGGGACAAGTGTTTCTTCCTAGTTTGTTAAAGAGCTTTAAAAAAAAATACTCAGTTATCAAACAGAAGAAGAAATAACTGGAATTTGTGTTGAAGGTAGTCCAGCAAGTGGGTAAAATAAGTGATACAAATTTTTTAATTGTCAGTATTAGAAATCGTTGAGTTGTACGGATAGGAAGCTAATCCAATGGCCAAAGCTATTATTTTCCAAATAATAACCAGAGCCTGCAAATTTCTCCCTCTTCTTTCAGATCTACTTATCTTGGAAAGGAAATATTATTCAAACCATCAAATTGATTAAAAAAGGTCTTTTGATGGCCCAAGTATATTTTAAACAACTTAGAGAAAAATATTTTAAGTTTTCCTGCTTATATATGGAAAGCCTCATTTTGCTAAAAGTAGCTGAATAAAAATGACAAAACTTAAGATTAAAAAAAAGGTTATGTTTAAAAGATTTCTAGTGGAATACAGGTTTGGAGTAGTATGTGTTGCTGCTGACATCTAATGTGATTTTGGGAAAAAAGGATGCTTGGAGAGATCCAGCCAGGGTTTCTGTAGCTGAAAGTGCATCTTGCTTTAATGTGTGCGTCATGTCATTTATTCACTCAGTGAGCACATTTTTGGAGCATCTGCATGTTTCCACACACTGTTCTAGGTATTAGACAGCAACAACAGTAGTGAATTTATGGACAAATCCCTGCCCTTGTCGAGTTTGTATTCTAGCAGAGAAGACAAATAATAAATAAGTGTGTAGTGTCAGTAGGAGGCAGTGAGAAGCTTTATGGAGAAAACTAGAGCCAGTGGGAGAAAGAAGAGTTAGGATGGGTGTTAATGCAGTTAAGTTGGTAAAGGCAGCTCTCTGTGAGGAGGTTATGTGGAGATTTGAAAAACTTGAAGGAGCAGGTTTTTATAATTATGAGACTACAAGAGCATTTCATAAAGTACAAAGGCCCCGGAGCACGCATGGTGTGTGCCCCACGAAGCAGAGCCCTGCCAGTTCCATGTTCCCCCAAACCTTGAGGACACAGAGAATGGGTTTACTCCAGTGCCTCCCTGAAGATGCTCTCATTAGCCATGGCATCCAAAGAAGAAAAAATCTGCTTTCTATTATTGTCTCATCTTGGTGAGTTTAGTTTGCAAATTTTCTGTGGTTTCATTAAACTGAACCAGAAGGAGTTTCTGAATAGATCTATTGCTTTGGAAAACTGAATTAGAAGCCAGCTTGAAGTCTGGCTCCTTGGGGCACAGCCAACCTCCCCAGCTCACCTCTGGCAAAACTGACTCTATCTGCTTGCCTTACTGAAGACAGACCCGGGAACCTCCCACTTCCAGAGGCATATCATGGTGCTTCAGCCCAGGGTAAATGGGTAACCTGGCCAGGACCAAGGTGCACGTACCTTCATCAAATCCAAAGGCTTCAATGAAAACTGTAACATGCAGGACAAGGCCAAGACAAGATGTTCGCCATACTGACATCTGCACCTGAGAGATGGTTCACCTATTCCTCCACTGATTTAGCTAGACTGGTGATAAAGCTAGCGGGGGTCTTCTTTGGATTTTAAACTTTGTCGAAGGACCTCACATTTGACTAAACTGACCTGCATCCCCCGTGCGGTGGCATTCTGTTAACGTAACTTTATTTCCCTTGTTCTGGACACCCAATTGGCTTCTCCAAAGCCACGTTCTACCCAATGTGATATTGTATGCGGCCCATACATTATTTAAAAGAAAAAAAACCCAACTACTCATAATTGCAAGATTGAGGAAATTCACATCAAACCTGGATTTCTGCACGCTCTCTAAAAACCTCTGGTAATCATAGCACCACATTCCCTCATGGCGACAATTGGCTGGGCCTTGACAGATGATTTCCTTACTTGGGGCACGTGCCCTCTGTTGCCCCTGAGCCATCCCTTGTTACATCCCATTTGCTCACATTACTTAGTCTCATTTCCTGTTTGGCCTGTGTAGGCATTGATTCTTATGATTGCTCCTTTAAATCATGATCTCGTTCTTGTCACCCAGTTTCTTTATCCCCAGTGTTGAGGATAGCAAAAGGAATGACGTCATCATGGTGGACACATCCAGTGGCCTCGACGGTCTGGTCCATGACACTGAAAGTGAGGCAGAGGCTTCTCCATTGCTTCCTCCTCACATCCTAGTAACTTGATGGGATGATGATGGGCATAGAAGCCATTAATCAATAGTGAGAGAAAGTGTAAGAGTGTGGGTCTTTGACGGGGAGATAAACTATCCTGAAGAAGAGAACAGATGGGGCTTTCCCAATATTTCAGAGTCTAAAAGCAGAAGCCCAGTTTCACATCTACTCTGGATAATGAATTTTCAAGCTATTTTGGCAAGTAAGGTTCAAATGGGTCAACCACCTGTGTCCTCCCTAGGCTCTAAGCTCTTGAAGGCAATGGCCAGATGTCTTTTGTTTACCAGTGTTTGCCCAGTGGTAAGCCCACGGCATATGGGAGACTTGGTAGACCTGTTTCTGGAAGCATGAAAGCCACAGTACCATGGTGTGTGAGCTCTCCTTGCAGCTCATGTCCCTCGCCAGGTCAGCCTCAACGTCTCTCAGACAACTGAGTCAGAACCACACCTCACAGTTTTTTGAGTGGGTATAGAAATTCCATTTGGATGGAAGCTGCTCAAAATGGTTATGGCACACAGAGAGGAAGAAAGATTTTTACAATGGAGGCCAACTATTCATGCATCAAAACACCATTCCTGTCTTGTTCAGCCTGAAACATCTTCCCTTAATTAATTATTCCTGCGTTTATTTCCTGAGGCTGATGAACAGCTGGCTTGTACTTGCAGTTACGCAAAGAGCTGGGTTTAGGAGTACATTGTCGTATCCGCCACTTCATCTAATCGCTCTGGGGCTTATTTCAAGCATCTGGTTACCGAGTCTGCCTATATTATTACCGCCTGTGACCTTCCCTTTGGTAGCTGCCAGTGCTGATTGGAATGCATCTGCTTCTTTCTGAGCAGGGCTATGGGAGGAAGGAAGCTCGAGAGATGCGAACAAGATCTAGATGGTAGTACACACCTTGAAGGATACCCAAAACGTCTTTGACAGTGATGAAGGCATGGCAAGATCCTTTGGCATAGAATTGTGGTGTTTTTCTTCCTATATTTCTTCCTTCCCTCACTGTAAGCAGGTAGCTCTGCCGTGTAGTGCATGCCTCAGGAGTTTTGGCAGGCTGGTGGCAGAATTTACAGGAAGACCGTGACTCTTCCTGTCTTTGAGCTTGGGTGTCCCGGGTGGAGGGGGGCAGCCAGTAATACAGGCCTTCGATGACGACAGGGTTCAAAACTGGCACGGTGACACTTCCGCTGCATTCTGTTTGTTAAAATGGATCACAAGGCCGGCCCAGATGAAACAGGTATTAAAGTAGACCCTGCCTCTTGTGGGGAGCAGGCTACAGAATGGCATCATGTATGGTCTGGAAGAGGGGGGCCATTGTTGCCATCAGTTTATTACATGGAGCCTTTGCAGATTTGTTGAGGCCAGAACCCCTGTACTGGACTGAGCACAGGTGTCCCTTGCTTTGACCTTATCTTAAGCAATGATGGTAAGAGTACAGTACCTCCAAATTAAACACGAATACCTGGAGGACAAGAGCTTGTGGTGATGTGTTTTTTGTTTGTTTGTTTGTTTGTTTTTAATTCCTGTACCATTTGCAGAACTTAATATCTTACTAATCATCTTATTGATAATTCTTTTTGTTTGATTAGAGGTGGAAAAGTGACACCCACAAACCTGGGACCTTATGCATCTAGTTATTATTTGTCTGTGATTACTTGTACTTAAGAAATAGGCCGTCTGTGTTCTTGGACATATGAAACCATGAACTTACATAGAAATTGTGGTGTGTAAAACTCCACAATACGTTTCTTTATAATTTTCTTTAAAACAGTTTCAATCCCTGTATCCCTGTCCTATTGAGCTGTTGAAATTCATTCACAGTCATGATTGGGTTTCTGATACCCTCCTGTGGGAATTCAGATATCTGTGGAAAGTCGAGGAAAGGTCTCTGGGCTCTCTCTTTTGTCACAGTTCAAGCCCATGTGGTTCCTGGGAATTGCACAGAGCTCAGCTGCAGAGCCTGATATGGGGAGTGGATTGCTTCAAGAGGTCCTGTCCACTCGTGCTCGCTCCTGGAACTGTCCCCCACCATGAGCACAAGCCTGGGCTGGGGAGGATGAGAGAGCGTGTGGCCCGGAGCTGAGTCTTCTCTGCTAGGCCGCCCCACACCAGCTGGCACCCGGCCCACTTCCTGCTGACCTTCACCATTTGCAGGAGCCCTGCTGGCATCAGCCAAGCCTAGCCCAAACCAACAGAACTTCCCAGGCCACCACAGACTTGGGGAAATGATGAATGGTGGTTGCTTCAAACTACTACCTTTTATAGTAATTTGTGATACAAGGTCTGTGTATCAGTAGATAACACACAAAAACAGTCAATGTATCAGGTTCCTGCAGGAGGAGGGGCTTCGAAGATTTAGGGAAGAAGGGAGGATTGGGTCATCATTCCAGGCCAGGGAAAGAGCTTCTCCTGATTTGGTTTCAGTCTTCCCAGCCGATCAATCGCAGTCCCGGTTCTTTTAGATAGACCTCATCTTCTCTCTTAGGCTCCTTTTCTCACGCCATCCAACCTCCTGGGTTCTGAGGAAACCAGAGCCTCTGTAAGCATGGGATCGTGGCCTCCTGGGCCAACCTCAGCAGCTTCCTTCCCCTTCATCTAAACTCAGGGGACAGGAACACTTGGACCCTTTTGGCAGATTTATATGGTGCTCACCAGGCCTAGGAATCTCCTTGAGTGCCCAATAAAACAAGGTCTTTTTGCTGTTGTTTTATTCCCAGGACCGAGACTTTGATGACTGAATAAAATTTAGAAATAAAAATAAAGCTTCCTTCATCCTGGGCTTCCACCCTCTCTGCCTGTGAGCTGCCCTGCCTTCCTGGTTCTCAGGCTCAGGATTTCCAACTCCCTGCCTCTTTCCCAAGCTGATGCCACTTTCCCAGGCACTGGGAGTGAAGTCTGAAAGGGTCAGTCCCCGGAATTCCTTGTGGTAACAGTGGGGAGACAACCACTCCTGTCTGTTAATTGGCACAGGAAATGAGCAGAGTCGAATGTGGTTCTCCTGTGATTAGAAACCTTTTTAAAACAACAAGCATGGCTGAATCTTTCCTTAAAAGAGGGTTCCGAGTGGTTGAGAAACCTGAGAACTATCTAGGTGATTTAATGAAAAAAGGAGATTGGAGTCTTTTCATTTCGTAGTGTAAGAAAGTAAAACAAAAACAAGAGGTGAAAACACTCCTAAATGTTAGAGACCCGTGGGTCTCCCTCAGACGCGTTCTCTCTGGTGTTGCTAAGATAAATCCCACGTAACACATCGCAGTTCGTCTTCTTTCCCATTCATCCTTCTTGCCCTGATGTCTTCAGAGCAGGCCTTTTAAGGATCTGAGAGCCTTTTTAAGTGCTGCCTCCTCCCGTTTTTGCTCTCTGACAGATGTTGATTTTAATGAATCCTCCTTCTTGGGTTTCAAAACCATCAGGGTGTTTGTTCTTTTAACTAAAAATTACAACTAATCTGGAGTGAAACTTGTTTTGTTTTGTTTTGTTTTGTTTCAGAGCGATCTAGGGAGGAGTTGAGAAGCCCCACCCACCGCCAGTGCTATTAAGGTATGAAGAAAATACTATGCACAGGGGCATACGCCCCACCTCTTACCTCCTTCGATAGAATCCACTTACACTTTCCCTTATACAGCTATATACTTATATTTTCTTTTTGTTCCCCTAAGTGCTCAACTCAGTCCTGAGCACAGAGTAAGCACTTAATACACTTTTGCTGATGTGAATTGAAGGCCTGGGGTATTTCCTACAGATTAAGCAATTTTGACACCATAATCCCTAAATAATTCCCAGGAAGTGCCTCGCACAATGGTTTCTATTGCAGGCACATTAGGGCTCTTGATTCCTGTCTTTTGCTGTTTGTTTCTGGTTCATGTGTCAAGCCACTCACTCACTACCTCTTGGTTCAGTTCTTTAGACAGTCAGGGGGAAATGAGTGATAACTCCAGGGCAGGACATTTTTTATTCCGTCTGTCTCAGAAACTAGACTCCAAAGCAGAGAAATTATTTTTCCACTTTGCTGAGGAGTAGAATGATTATGACCTACAAATATTTGGAGAGGGGTGGTCAAATGCAGCAAGAAGGGATGAAGGTGCTCTCACTAGAAATGAAACCGTTCCAATTCTGAGGCCCCCTCTGAGCACGGGGAAATGTGGGTGAAACGTTATAGCAGCAACAGGAATGGTTATTGAACTGTGAAAAGCATTTGCTACATAAAGAGGGCCTTAATTCCTTTGATGTTATCAGGGAGGGATGTATTAGGTTCTGCAAAGCAAGTGGCAATGATCAGCAAATGCATTTTTAAAATGTCTTCTCCTTTAATATCAGATGACTATAACTCAGTCTCCAGTTTGTGAGTTATTCTTCTTGCCCCACCTCCCCCCAAAAAGAGGGTGTGGTCAGGGCAATTAAGAGGGCCATTTTAATTTCTGGAAGGAGTCACCATCTCACTCCTACTTTTCTGTTGCTTTTGTGTTTATGAGAAACATAAATTAAGACATTGGGATCTCTGAAGTAATGAAGAATTATGGATAAATTAATTGAAATAGAAATGATACTTGATAATCATATACAGAAAATGTCCACATTAATTTGTATTTACCTTAAACAGTTCTATAAAACCAAGTTGGAAATCTTTTTTGTTTTTTTAAGTTTTTATTTATTTATTTGAGAGAGAGAGAGAGAGAGACTGAGAGAGGAAAGTAAGTGAGCAAGCATGAGTGGGTAGGGGGGAGGGCAAAGGGAGAGGGAAAACAGGCTCCCCGCTGAGCAGGGAGCCTGATGTGACCTTTAACCAACTGAGCCACCCAGGTGCCTCCAAGATGGAAATCTTTCAAGAAATTATGTTACTAAGTAAAGGCATGGGAAATCACCACATTTGATTTTTGAAAGAGCAAAAACTTTTTTAAGTAAAAATTTATTCCATTTTTTGTACTTTAATTGGGGCTAAAAATAGAGTCAGTAAAAAAACAATCTTTACTTCAAGTTGTTTCAATTGGTAAAACTCAAAATGGTGCTTAGTGTGGAACCTAAAAGGGAAATTGATTTAATAGGTTACAAGTGGGACAGAACTTGTAACATGAGCAGTATAGAAAGTTCTTGACAATATCAAGGTAGCTAGTTTCAGACTGTAGATTTGTTCTCAAAAAGAGCATCTGACCTGTATTTACACCTTGGTAGGTGGGCACTAGAGGGATGCCAGGAATGTCCTTTCACTGGAATGCTAACCACGGGATTTAGAGAAGAAAGCAATTCCTATTTCTATACCTTTCTTTTGCAACTGTTTACAAATCCCATGGAGCTATGACGTCTATGTGTCTTATTGATGTGGCTGTAGGACACAGCTTCTGTTCATAAATCCACCCACCCCCTGCCCTCTAAGCCATATACTTTACTTTAGGTCAGAGCCTGACTCTTGTCCAGCCTATCATGGACTCGAGTTGGAAATCAACACAGAAAATATCCCAAACATAGGCATTTGCCTGGAATCACCTTAATATCATAAATTATATCTGCTTACATTCGGGCTTAGCAGCTCCTGTCAGTTTCCGTTGGAAGTTTCTACTCCCCCGGATTCTGACCCATCCCTGCTAACGCATGATTCTCCTACCCCAAAGCCTGGGAGAATGAGGAAAGACAGGCATTTGATAAAAGCCCATTACCATTCAAGAGAGGGGAAAAGAGAGAGAACAGAGCTGGAGCCACCCCATACCAGGACCAGCAGTTGTTGGGTTTAAAATTTCACGTTGGCCTCTTTCTTATTAGACAGCCGAAGCTGGCATCAAGGGGCTATCGACTGTCAAAACAGCAGCCAGAGAAACAATCGACAAAGCCATCCCTTGAGAATGTTGAGTAAACTGGGGAAAATACTGTCAAAGGAGTTAATGTGCAAGCTGGCACCCAATGCCAGACCCAGCGTGAGAACCACTTACACGGTAATTGTCCCTCCCGGTGTCCCCCGGCTCTGTCAAACACTGCCCCAGGCTTGCCTTTCAGCACAGGAACTGATCTCTTTTTGACAAACTGAAATACACACCCACCCTCAAGCCCTACCAGCTGAAGGTGGGGATGCAGGTGAGAAAGCAGGCAGTTCTCTAGTGACCGCCAGGGGTTCAGTTTCGCCAGACTCCCCTCGGATCGGGCACGCTGGGCCAACTGTTTCTTGGGAACGCTTGGGTGATACTTATGTGCAGCCCTGATAAAGCCAGACACCAGCTGAGTCTCACAAACCCCTTACGCGCAGATGGATATCTGCAGTCGGAGCTCCTCAGTACCAGAGTCCCGCACCCTCCTTCATGGCATTTAGACTATGCAGGCATAACAGGAGAAAGGGGTCCTGTGCTCGGAACCACGGAGGGTGCCTGGCATCACCAACGGGAAGGACCTGGGGGCGGGGCTTGCTGAAACAGTGTGAGATACTTCCACTGAGTAATGGAGAAAAAATATGCTGTCCTTGTAATTACAGAGGTCAGAAATATGCGATTTGAAAAAATAGGATTGAATAGGAAAATGGTAATTCCAAAAGAGGGTTGGTTGGTTGGTTGGTTGGTTGGTTGGTTGGTTGGTTTTGACATCAAGAGAGACACCTGTCACAAATTCGAGCTGAGGCCTAGACTGCAGAATCCCTTAACATTCTGGAAATCATACCAGTTCATTACTCTGCCAAATTCTTCAGTCACCCAAAAGAATGAGCAATTAGGGTTTATAAATATAAATATATAAAACCATTGAGGGGACAAAAAAGCCACCTGGAAGTAATTTTGGACAAAGAGCATATGTATAAACCTAAAAAAGTAACTAAGACACCCAAAACAAAAATAAATACAAGTTATAAATAGGCTAATCAAAAAAAATTTACATAGGGGTGCCTGGGTGGCACAGTCGTTGGGCGTCTGCCTTCGGCTCAGGGCGTGATCCCAGCGTTCTGGGATCAGGTCCCACATCAGGCTCCTCCGCTGGGAGCCTGCTTCTTCCTCTCCCACTCCCCCTGCTTGTGTTCCCTCTCTCACTGGCTGTCTCTCTCTGTCAAATAAATAAATAAAATCTAAAAAAAAAAAAAATTTACATAAACATATAATACATGTGGATAATTTAATCATTACTAATTTAGAAAACTGTAAGTGAAAAGAGCAGTGCTGTTTTTTTGCCCTAATCAGCAAATTTAAAGAATGATAATACCAAATGCAATTCATAGAATAAGACTAATGGAAATATATATTGCTACAAACTATCTGAGAAACAATTTGTAGGAATAAAAACTATTTGTTACTTGTACCCACTAATTCTGCTATGAGGGAGTGTCCCCCCTCAGCCCCTGCCGTTGAGCAGTGTGGAACCAAGTGTACAGGGAGGCCCACTGTGGCTCGACCACTCACAGCCTTGACCTTCCATCTTCCAGTCAAAAGACACTGACACATAACTCAGGAGGACTCATTTGCTTCTGTAGAAACCAGACTTTGTGTGGGGTGCGGGCTGGTATGTGGCTTCTGTTCTTCCTATATTTTACCCAAGTATCATTCTCCTAGCTTTTTTGTTGTTCATTTTTCTTCATCTTGGATTGTTAAAAACTCTTGACGTCATTGGCAAAGCAGATTCCTTTTTCATTTTCTTTCTTTCTTTTTTTTTTTAAGGTGTGTGATAACCAAAGAGTGATTAGAGGGAAAAATGCCTTTATTTTATCAAAAATATTTCCACATTGTCCTTCTTTTCCAGATTTTCTAAATTTTCAACACAGGTCATCATTTTGCCAGTAGGGAAGAACAATCCAATTAATTATTTCACAATGTGAATAAATATACAATTTACATTTAGGTTAAAAATTAAGATAGTAGTTGTATACATTTTTAAAATCTTTCCCAAATAACAATTGAAAAAAAACTAATTGTAGCAAGATGTGGGCTATATCTATCAATGCTTTGATAATTAAAATTATTTCAGAAGTTCAGTAAAAATGCTTTTGCTGGAAATGAAGTTTGAAATGCCACTGGGGCTCACATTGCTGTTTTTTTCTTACTCCTGTATAAGGGTTTTAAAAAAGCCTTTTTTAAATAAAAGAAATTACCTCGTAGATAAGAAAGATCAATTAGAACTGATTTTCAACATGTTGTCTTCTATAAAACAGCATCTTGCAGGGTTTCCATCCAGAAACGTTTTGCCTCCTGTGAAGGTATGAAATCCCAGGGCAGCCTTAGGGAAGTTCTGCTGTGAAATGAAATCACCACAACATTGTTCATTTTTGTTTCAGTACAAAATAGCAAGGATAATCTCCATATATATTAAGGCCGACTTTCCTGGTTTGAACACTGAAGTCTTGTACCTCAGGAAATTCTCAGTCCTGGGCACCGTGTCCTGAATGCCTACCAAGTGCACACTGTTCTTAACTGACCCAAAGCTGAGTGGCTCAAAACAGTAGTCATCTTATTGTCTCTAATGACTCTGTAGTCAGGAATTCAAGCAGGGTTCCTCTGGGTCATTTTTCTGTTCCGTGTAATGTCCTCTGGTGTCAAAAACTTGAGACTGACTTTAAACCACAACACAAATATTGTGTTTTAACACAGTAACCACAAGTTGCAGTTTAGTTTGTCAAAAAAATAAATTCTCATTTTGCAGTTGAAAAAACTGAGCCTCAGTGAGGTTGAGCAATTTTTCTCAGATCACTCGACTAATATCAGAGCTCGGGTAAAGCTTAGGTTCGTTTATGAAAATTATGCCATTTTCTTTATGCCGCATTGGCCACAGAGAGGCATTGCATGGTATGTTCACAGATGGGAAGCATCTATGTGATAAGTACACAGACATTGTGTACCTCCGTGGGAAAGGAAGACAGTGAGTAGAAACTCCTCTCCCATGCTTGTGCAGAAAGATGGGAGAATTTTCTAGCAAAGAGTTTAATTCCCCATGTATCAAGGTGTCTGGGGTGCAACAAACAGACTGTTGGGCTCTCTGTATCTCAGGAGGTGTCCAGGCTACTCGAGAAGCCTGCCAAAGAGGATGCAGAAGGTTGCAGCCATTAGTTCCGTGTCAGATGCCGCTGTGTAACAAAGCACCCCAAAGCTTAGTTGCCTGGGCCACTCTTCTAATCTCAGTAGTCTAGGCTGACCTTGGCTGTGCTCCCTCATGTGTCTGTGCTGAGTTGCTGGTTTAACTGGTCTGGGATGGCCTCATTCACATGTCTCGTGGTTAGCAGGCCATTTGCCAGGGGCTAGCTAACTGCTGGCTGATAAGCCTTGCTTCTGTTCTACATGACTTTATGTGCCAGCAAATGAAATCAGGCCTGTTCACGTGGAAGGTACGGCATTCCAAGAGCAACAGTGTGCAAGGCTTCTTGGGATGGGGACTCAGAACTCACACAACGTTGTTTCCATTGTTTTCTATTGGCCAAAGCAAGTCACAAGGCCAGCTCAGTTTCCAGGAGTGGGGAAATAGACTTTGACACTCTTGATAAGAGAATTGCAAAACCCCGTTGGAAGAGTCTGGATCCAGAGAGAACAATGAGTGCAGACATCATTTCATCCTGAGACAAAGCTAATTGGTGGATATCTCTACACCATTTAGAACACGGCCAGTTGCAGACACCCACAACTCTGATGAAATGACTTAAATGAAAATGTGGGCATTGTGAGTTCAACCAGTTCAGCCCTATCCAGATAATTAACCTGTAACAAGATCAGTAATTCCAAAGGGCGTTCTGAAGTACTTTTCATCCTCACAGTCCAGAGTGAGTTTCTTCCTGTGGTCCACGGTCATGTGTGTAGTGCATGGATAAGGGCCTTTTGTTTTTTCTCCTGAGCTGTTTAAACCTGTTCCCTGTTGGAAATCAAGTAGTATCTCTTAGACTCACACATCATCAGTGTTCTATGATAAATCCAGTAAAAGAAAGAAAGTGACCACATGAATTAAAACTGTACAAACTTTGGTTCCCTAAAACAGAGAATATTCCCTGTCATTTTAATAACTGCTCTGGGACTCATATTTGAACTTGAACAGTGAAGTAGATCTCTCGGGTCTATTTCATATCATATAATCCTCACTGTAAATTTATGATTCATCAGGGAACATTAGCATCTACCTTATCATGTGAGATGATTGGAACTTAAAATGTATGGTAGATTGCTCAAGAGTTCTCTTTGTCTATGAAGAGGTGGAGTTTATTTCATCCCTTAAATCTTGGCTCCACTGTGTGACTTGCTTTGGTCCAAAGACATAGAAAACATGATGCAGGCAAAGATTGAAATCCACTTGGACATGAAAGCTTTTGTTCCTACTACCTTGAGATCTTAGGGTGTCATATGAATAAGTCCATGCTGCCCTGTCCACATGGCAGAGATCCAAGGTGAACCCCCGCTGAGTGTCAGCCAGCCATTGGCCAGTCACCTGTTAACTCCCAGGCATATGAGGGAGGTCATTCGAGATCATGCATCCTCCAGCCAGCCTTCCAGCTGTCCCGAGCTAGTGGGAGCAGAGCTGGGAGTCAGGCCCATGTTCTCACATTCCAAAGCTTATATCTTTCATAGTAACACTGTACTGACTTCTCTAAAATGTATACTGTTTCAGAAGGTTGATGAGGCTAATAGTCGTTAAAGTATCTACAAAGACTGCCTGGCATGCAGGGAAGTACAGGCAGAAATTTCCCTTACTTATGAACCCCAAGTGCCTTTACACACACCAAGCATTTATGCAGGAACCCCTCAGAATAATAGAAATCCATGAAGATTTTAAACAAAGACGTGAACTGGTAAATGAAGCCTTGAAGAGATAAAATTACAAGTAGCAGGGACATAGATTTTGGAAAGGGGAAGAATAGAGGCAGGGAAACCAGGGGCCACAATCTCGGAGTGAATTAATGGAGTTGTGAGTCAAGACAGTGACAGTGAAATGGACAGAGGAGGCATCAGGAGGGGAATCTGTAGGACACAATTGTTCAGTCCTTTGCTTGTTTAGCCAGGCAGTCACTTCAAGTACTCTTTACTTGAACTCCCATGGGGATCCCAACTTCTACAGATGCTAAGGTAAAATTTATTTGAAATTTGGAGGGAGAGAGAGAAAAGGACAGAAAGAGATTGAAATATAGGAGCCATATGGTCTCATTTGAAAATCCTTGGTCTGAAATCAGGAAATAGGAGTTTGGATCCTTCTCTGACATCATTTACTTTGGAGCTTGAATAAGTCACTTAACTGCAACCCTCTGGCCTCAGTTTTCATCTCTGTCCAAAGGGAATCCTTTGAAGGATGGTGCTTGTGAAGGTTAAAAGCATTAATAAATGCCGTGTATTACCGATTTGCAGAATGGTTTTCTCTGGGAGCACTTCCCATGCCAAGGTACTTATAAGAGCAGAAAAAATTAAATGGAATTTACCAGAACTCTTTTCATTAATTTCCCACATACTGCCAACTCTTAGATTAATTAGAAATCCAGATTCTCTCTAGTGTCCTTTGGGAATTTAGTCTGAAGGCTCAGTAGCCTGATCTGAAGGGAACTGACATCTAGGAGAAACTTTGCTGGCCTCATAATATGTTGACCAAGAGATTTAGAAGTGAATGATCCCAATGTTGTCTCACGCCAATCACATCAAGTCACGTATTCTTGCTTGGAAATCCTAGGCCTATTTCTTAATAATTGCATAATCGTGGGCAAACTACTTAACTAGTCTGTGTCTCCGTTTCCTCATCTGTAAAGTGGGAATGTATTAATACCTGTTTTATAGGTTTGCTGGGAAAATTAAATGAGCTTCCTATATATCTAGTGCTTAGAAGATTGTCTGACACGCTGTGAGCGCTATATGAAAAGGTTACCGGTTAGGATTATTGCTTGTTAGTGTGAACTGAAGCCTTACAAGTTTAGAAAATCAAGATGGCTCCTTCAGCATTGGCGTCCATTGCTCTCTTGCTGGCTAGTGCTGCTGCTTCGCAGGCCCCTGTGCTTACTTCTTCAGAGGTTCTCAGAGCAGCAGCGTTATCGGGTGGTACAGTTCAGCCTGATTCTTACAGGAACGTGCGTTCCAGTGACCCAGAAATCATTACGGCCGAAGACAAATTTCAGTCAAAGCAGTGGAACTTCTGGGACCGCTTCCGGGCTTGTCACAGAGATCTGCTTGCTCCAGATCTAGGGTTTCCAGATATTTTCCAAGTATTTTTATTTTCTAAACAGTGGAATTTGTCAAACATCGCATATATCCTGTGTTGAAGGAATCCTGTTCCTTCATTACGTGAGTCCAGCAGCCTCATTTATAGATGAGGTCCAGACAGGTGAAGTGACTGGGGTCATACGGCTGTCCAGTGGCAGAAGCACGGAGCTGCTCAGGTCCTGTTAGTTGGAAGCCAAACAGCCTGTGTCGAGTTTCAAAGGATGTGGCTGTGGGAGCTTTCAGCAAGCTGAAGGACATGAGAAACATCAGGAAGGAGAAAGGAAGTGACGGGTAAGGAGAATTCTCTGTGGAGAGTTGTTGGGCCTTGGGCCTCAACCCCACCTCCGATGGCTGCTTCCTTCCTTGGGTGTGCTGTTCTCATTTTGAGGCCATTATCATCAGGGAAAGTGTGTGGTTCACTCTTGACAGGCACTCCACTCTGTCTGCTCAGATTCAGACTGTGTTCTCGGCTCCTTTGATAATTGGAGCTACACAAATGCCCCACTATTCGGCTTCTCGTCCCTTCCCTCGTGGGCACTCTTTCTCTCCACAGAGTCTGACCGGCAGAGTTTCCTCTGAATTTACCAACTTCACTTTTTTTTTTTTTAAACCTGCACTAACCAAATAGGACACCTTTTATTTGATCTGACGCGGTAAGTGCCCACTGCACATTTCCTTTCTGATCAGTACTTACCACTCAGCCCTTTCCTGTACAGAATCTCTTCCAAGTGGCCTCCCCTGTGTGCCTTCAGTGTCACATACTTTTGAGTATGGTTTCTTTTCAAATGCACATCCCTGTCACACCCTGAGCCACTGCCTCTTCCTAGAGAGAGTCGCCCAGATCCTTTCTAATGCTGAATGGTAGCCATATTGGGGGCAGTGTGCAGATGTCTGCGTGTATGTCACGATAGTAAGGACGGTGGATGAGAAAGGAAATGCTCTTGTTAGGGGAGTGATGTAGGAATTCTGCCCCAGGTAGAAAGCTCAGAGTCGGTAGAAAGCTCAGCTCTAGAAATATACTAGATTTCCAGGGCAAGGCAGGAGAGAGGAGGGACTATAAACAAGCATAGGACCTGTGAGAGTTGAAATAAATACTTGAATTCAGACCTCCACGGAGGTCACGATCATGCCTGGGGCTTTCAAGTCTCTTCATGCACTGCCCACTGCTGAGCTACCACCAGCTTCTCCCATCACTGGCATGGGGCAGCCAAGAGCATCTTTCTTCCAACATTTAAAAAAAAAAAAAGTAGTAGGTCATTACCTTAACCACTTCTAACCAATAATGTAGAAGAGACAACAATAAAAAATCAGTAGGGAAGAAAGCCAAAGTGAGTTTCCTTAAAGGTTAAATCAGATCTGTTTCCTAAGAGTAAAGAGGCTATTATTGATGGAGGGCTGGGATTTTATTGTATTTTAAATTAACTTGATCCCAATAAAGATGGGAGCCTTGGAGCCCGCTAGCTCCAAACGCAAGGGCATCTGGGAAGTTCATTCTCTTTGGGTATTACCACCACTTTCTGAGAGCACTTCGATGCTCGAATGTGACTGGAAATCAGAGTCTCCGTCAGTATTTAATCTGACTGGCTCAAACAGACAGCAGTTGAGGGAATCAAATAAATTAATCGCTGGTGTTTAAAGGAGAACTTCCTTCACAGTCCGAGGTCTGATGAGATGCCATGTGAAGTTACGTGATACAGCTCGCCGAGGAGGGGAATTTAAAAGGCAGAGCAGAAGATTTCTAGGAAATGGGGCCTCCCAAAGTCCCTCTCTTCTCTCTGCCAAGGAAGTCTTCCTTCTGTTCACTAACCTGGAACATTTGCATCTACTTTTGCATCTACTTTAATTTTGAAATTAACCTTTTAACATCTTCCCATTGAAGGAAGCAAAACGAAGTCCAAACTGTCATGTGGAAAGCATGTTTTAGAAATGCGCTGTGTGGCTCTCATGGCGTTTTCATAGCTACTTTTTAAAGTCTTTTTTTCTTTTCTTTTTTTTTCCCCACTGTTTATACAGTATCTCCCAAGTTCTGTTGATGACTTGCTGGCCGTGCCTCTATACTCTCAGAGTGCTTTGGTTGGGTTAGGGGCATGCAATTTTTATTATGCACAACATTGCCCGTGAAATTATCAGGCAGGGACATCAAGAAGGCCAGTGTTGCCATGGCAGCGAAGCTGTGTCAGTCCAGCTGTCCACCCATGATTCACAGAGTGATAATGGGCCTAATTTAACTTCAGCACAAACTCAGGGTCAGAAACCTATCCATCCTCATGTGCTGTGTTACCTGGAGGTTACCGTCTTTTTCAGTAATGCATACGGATGTTGGGAGTTGAATGATACAGGCAAAGCATTAAGAATAGTGCTACTTAGTAGTGATAGTGGTGATAGCTTCCTCTTTGCCAGATTCTGTACTTATTGCTTGTCATGGATCATGGCAGTATTCACAACTACACAGTGAGGTGAGGTGGCTCTCATTACTCCCATTATACAGATGAGGAAGTTGAGGCTTATTGTGGCCAAATGATTCGCCCTTGGCTGCAAAGCTAGAACGTGGTAGATTTCAGTGCCCATAGAGTGATGCCAGGGCCCCGTTTGTGTAATAGTTTGCTCTTCATCATCTGATGCACCCAGGCCCCACTCACCCGTTGGTTTGCCTTCTCACCTTGGACTTCAGTGATTTCAAACCACGTTGCCTCTTACTTCTATACTATTCTTCTTTTCCTCAAACTTTCCCTCCTCTGCGCCCCCCCGCCCTTTTCAAATCTTCCTGGGAAGGGTGAAGACCAGTTAGGCTTGGTGCACAAGCACGGTCCTGAAGGACCCCTGGAGCTCCAGTAATGAACCCCTTCCTAGCTAGTTTGCAGGGACATGACTCCACAGGAGGGACTGGGTGAGCAGAGTGCTAAATGCTGGGCTGAGGCACGGGGCAATGACTGTTATCAACTAGTACAGAAGTGCCAGTATTGTAGAAATTGGTACATTCATACCTATTTGTATGTTCTGAATTATAGCCCTGTCTCTCTAAGTCCTTGATCTGAGTTTCTATTCAAGTATCACTTGCCTTGGTTTTCCCAGACTGATTCAGAAAGTCTGGGCTTAGTCTTCACTCTTTAATCTTCTCTCTTCTTGTTCTCATCTCACCACCTTTTAAGTGTTTGTCCTTATCCATCTCCTGTACCAGAGTCTGCTAGGTGAGGGCAGGTTCCAGGTAGAATCTGCCTTTGCGTCCCGCTTGCCTGCTACACTGTTGAGGAAATAAGTGAATCTTTGCATCTGGCACTATTTTCCTTTTCCTGCAGGTGTTGGATTCCCAGTTGGATTTACAGAGCCTCGAGTGCAGGAGTTAGAGTTTACATCTCCACTTCCTGGTGCCCACAGGTCTCTAACAGAGGTTACATACGCCCTCAATATTGATGTTTGTGGTTGGTGGGGAAGCCACAATAATAATAAACTGATTATAACTTCCATGTTGTGATGCATTTTCCATGTGCCACAACATAAAGAAGCTGAAATTCAGATATTGTGTCTATAAACATATGCAAATGCGTGTAGACATATTATCGTATCCTGTGTATAATGGTCGTAAGTACAGTCACACGTGCACACTCACACACACACTTCATCTTTGAAAAACTCTGAAGGCAGAAACGTTTTATCTCCACTTTGTAGGAAAAACCAGAACCAAAGAGCAGACACTTGCATTCTGTAATTCATTTCAGCGACTATGCATGTGCCTTCGACGCGCTGCTCAGCGTCACTGGCACTGCCTGGTGGGTGTCCAGTGTTTCATGCCTTTCTTGTGCTTTCGGTAAGTGGCAGAGGTATGATTACGCATTGTGATAATGCCAGGAAGGGAAGAGGAATGCTATGAGGGAGAGTCACAAGGAGACTATAATTTTCATTTGAAGGGGAAGGACACACTTCCATGAGATGTCAGCTACCTGGTAAGGAACTGCACTAGAATTGGGGTCTAAATCTGTTGGGCTGATTATGGACAAAACGGCATTTGAGTGCTTCATTTTGTAGACAAGATGCACTCTTAAAATCTTTTGAATAAAAAATTATTTTAAATGTTTTAGTTTACAGCTATTTGCAGAATGTTAGAGTAGAAAGTAACTACTCAGGTGTTCCCTATGTAAGGATCACTTGGTTAGCAACCATTATATGTAGTTATCCAAAAATTACTTGAACGCCTTCAGTGGTCTGGAGCTCACTACCTCAAAATACAGCCTGTTACACCCTCAGTAACATACGTGATTTATTACACTCTTGTAATGTGCTCAAAGCCGCTTTCTCATTATTTTCATCCAGTCGATCTGGAAAAGCACTAGAAACTCCCTCTTTCCCATCATATTCTCCATGATACTCTACTGATTTGCCTGCCCGATGATTTCAGGGATCCCTTCTTCATGCTTTCCCTGGAGAAGCATTACCAGTGCCACTTTGGTTTACCGCAGCCATCATCTTCTGCTCCTTGGGTGTCAACCAGTGCTGAACAAAGTGGCATCGGACCAGCAAACAGAGTGTCAGAATTTTCTTCCTATTATCTGGCCACTTCCCTTCCTCAGGGTCATAGTCTGATAACAAATGGACGCCAGAACCCTGTGTTCAACTCTGTCGGTGTTTCACATTCCTGTTACTTATTCATGTGTTCTGTTTTTTACTCATTTGATTACAGACTCCTTGAAAGAAGTTCCTAGCATAGGGTTTGACACATAGCAATCATACCACAGATGTTTTTCAAAACAAATTTTTGAAATGGAGAAAGCCCCTCTGTTTATATCAGAAGACCTGTTTGAATTCACTCTTTAAAAATCAGCCGGTAAAGGGGCACCTGGGTGGCTCAGTCGTTAAGCGTCTGCCTTCGGCTCAGGGCGTGATCCCGGCGTTCCGGGATCGAGCCCCACATCGGGCTCCTCCGCTGGGAGCCTGCTCCTTCCTCTCCCACTCCCCTGCTTGTGTTCCCTCTCTCTCGCTGGCTGTCTCTCTGTCAAATAAAATCTTTAAAAAAAAAAAATCAGCCGGTGAAAATCAGAGGGTTCCATCACGAATATCCAAATTACCTAATGCTGTTACCTGGATTGAAACCATTCAGAACGTTTGCCTGATTGGGGAATCCTGGTGTTTCCTACTGAGGCTGTCTAACAGTCATGTGTTAGTGACTCCCCAGAGTTTTTTGGTTTTGTTTTTTAAGGATAACTTTTAAATTCCCTTTATTTTTTGATTCAGTTAAAATTTTCTCCACCTTTGTATCTCTCACTGCCTTGCCCTGTCTTCAGCCACTTTCTCCGTGTTCGTTGTGCTCCCAAGTTCTTGCTCATTTGCCATCATTTTGTCCTCCAGGAACAAATGCTGGTTGGAGTTCTTTGCTTAAATAGTCATATTTTCCTTTAAAAAAAAAAAACAGTCCATTTGGATTTTATTCTGCAAGCAGGCTGGAGATTTTCTCTCTGCCAGGCTCCTCTACCAACACATAGAGAAGAATATGATCCTGTCTATTGTATAAATGCTGGTTTCTAAAACCAACAAGAAGAGCTATAGGGGAGAATGAAAGGAGCAGTGGCGCCTTTTGAGAGGCTGGCAGGCCAGTGCCGACAGCGGCTCGCAGTTATACACGGCTGATGACGTGCCAGGCGCTCTTCTAAGTGCTCTGTGCCCACTCATGTAATCTTCACCGTACCGCAGTGACAGAAGCCTGAATGCTGTCCCATTTTACAGATGATTAAACTGAAGTTCAAAGAGGCTAAGTAATCTACCCAGGATTGGTAAGGGGCAGAGATGGGAAGCAGAATCGTAGCAGCTCTGGTTTCCTCTTCCTAAGGCTGTTTCAGTGCTGCCTGCCGGGGCTCCCAGCAGTCTTGGAAGCCGGCTAGTCCTGTTACCTTATACAGTCTTGTTCTGACGAGATGGATCAACCCAGAAATAAAACTAAATGAAGGAAACAAAAATACCCTTATATTTTCTAAGAGAAGCCATGGTTAGATCGGTAGTAGCGCCTGGATTGTAGTTCGGTATCATAAATTCTAATCTCTGTCCCTGTGTCTGAACCTTTTCTCTAAAGTCTTAGATTAGAAGCTCAGATGAAGGTCTCTTTCCTTTCTAGAATGCTATTCTTATAATAAGAAAAACAGCGTTAGAGCATGAGAGGTTATTAGCCAGCATCTCTAGCCCTGTGTTTACCAATATGTGCAACAAACATGCCACTAAAACAATTAGAGTCACTTATTGAGGTCATTGCTCGCTTTTCGTCCGTGGCCAGTCACCCTGCTAACTGTCATGAGGAAAGTTGCAGTGTGGTGCCAGGATCTCTTCAACGCCTCTCTGACTTCTCCCTTTCTAACAAAGAAGGAGCAGGCTCCAGAGGGGAGCCTTTGGCAGACAGCAGTATTCACTGTAATGGTTTTGTGCTCACTGCCAGAAGAGACCTCTAGCAAACCTAAAAGCTAGGCTTACAGGTTTTAACCTAGGGCCACTTAGGAAAACAACCTTGGCTTTAGCCAGCATTCCAGAAAGCAGACATTTTCCGTGACGTGCATCTGAAGGCCAGGAAAGTGTGCCTTTCCACAAAGGGGGCTTTCTGTGCTTCCTCCTCTGCAAAGCTGTCCCTAGTAAACTGTGTGCTTTACCAACATTAAAGAAACTTTTATATTTTGCTTGCATCTTTCAAGCATTACTATCCTGTAGTACCAAATTCCTGTGTTACTTTGGCTTGATGGAAAGTCATACTGTTTCTCCATTTATGAATATGACATCAAGTTTCTTTGTAAAATTAATTAACTTGAGTAAAACTAAAGACATGATCTTTGCTTTCATTAGATTTATCATCTAATGGCAACGATAGATGTTAATTTTCATCTAGTGGAGGTATAAGGATCTTCTGTCTGATAGAAGAGATAACCCTTCAGGTAACCATTTGCATGGAAATACAGGCAGTCTTGTGGTCCCCCTGGAAATCAGACCCAGGGTCTTTTGTGTGTAAAGCAGATGTGGTAACCACTATACCACCGAACCTTAAGGTGACTATTTGATTGCCCTGTGAGATATCAACCAGTTTTGTGTCTAACCTAGACATCTTAGTCAGTCTTTGTCAAATGAGTGTAGTAACCTCTGATTCTCTGTTTCTCTCGGAAACTAGTGTTCCATGGTCCAGGACCCCTCAAAGTGGAGTTGAAATCATTGACACGTGTTCATTCTATGTTTGTAGGTGAGCCATGTTTTAAATTTTTGAAAAAACAAAATAATTATTCTTTGACAACACTGAACAAGAAAAACTCAGCAATTATTTCTTAATCATGTCTAGTATGCCAGACACACAAATAAACATAATTAAAAACTGTGGTAAGTACTTTGGAGGAATAAATGGGTGTTAAGTGACCTTGGTTTTTATTTCAGAGGCAAAGAAGCGAAAGACAGGAAGTTGAAAATGTGTAAGTAATTATATATGTCATTCATAGACATAATAAAATTGTGAAGGTAACATGTGGTTGGCTGAAATTCTGAAGTACATGGTTATCTTCCTTTAACAATGGACCCCTAGAGACTCAAGGAGGCCAGTCCACTTACACTAAGCCTATAGCTCAGAATCCTTACCACCTGATCCACCCTCCACACAATTGCAGCGTTGTCCTCTGAGACAAGATCCAGGGTTCCCCCATGCCCAGGGGCAACTCTGTCTTCTCCTTGGCCAGATGGTCACAGGTATGGGGTGGGAGAAGGGGACAGGTAGACTGGAAAGAGGAGGGAAGCTGCCCGTGGAAATGACTACAGATGACTCCTGTGGTACCCCTTCTTTCCTCTCAGAGGTGCACAGCTAGGGAACACTCTGCCAGGGAGCAGTGTTCCACTGGGGCTCAAATTGCTTTCGTGGCAAATAGATAAGCTTGAATATCAATTCTCAGACTTTCTTCTGCCTCCTTCTTACTCTTCCTCACCATGCGTATGCACAGAACAATTCCATCAGGAACATCTTTTTTAATCACTAAATAGGGTTTGACTTCAGAAATTGTGGAGTGAAGAGGAAGCTCAGGCAGTTGGAAGAAGCTGCTACATCCCATGAGTCTTTCATGCCCAACTCTCACCTTGAGACTCGCAGACGTTTAACTGCACAGACCCAAGGACTAAAGCTTATACCCCTCGACATATTAGAAGGATGTTGACTTTCGTCTTTAACACCTTCTTACACCTTCACTGTCAGATCTTCCCACCACTATCTTGACACCCCCTCCCTCTTGGAAATCAGTGCTTCACAAGAGAAACATATCCCAGTTAGTTATCACATTTGATTAAACACCTCACCCTGAAGTGTAAATATTTCAGTGGCTCCTCCTTCACAGAGATATTTGTACCCCTTGGCTTCATAGCAGCCTTCTCAAACAGTGGAATTTCAGCTATCAGGAAAAGGCAGATAAGGTGGATATTTTGGGAAGGAGGATTTCCCCAAAGTCTATTCCTCAAATCAGATTGCTTTAGGACAATTATGACAGTGATTTATTGACGTAAAAGGGCTGTTACTTTGTTCTTGCCACATAAAATATCTGTGTTTGCTTAGCTTAGCTGATTTCCTGGTATATCTGAACTACACTAACAGAACTCCATGGAAGAATGTCTCTCCCCCCCCCTTCTTTTTCTGTATTGCTTATACTAAGTTTCTTCCCCTGGGGAAGAAATTTTAAATATATTTCACAGCCGCTTTGAAAACAGCTGTATAAATGTAAGACATTAATAGGAAAAGCCAAAACATGCACCAGGGCAAAATAAGACCAAAGTTATTAAAGCATAACCTAAAGAGAGTCAAAGTAAAATATACATACATGTTGAGTTAAAAACATATGTGATTTAATTAAAATCTGACTTATGTTTAAAAAGAATGGCTAAGCAAGACAATAAGCCTGACACTTGAAAAATCTTAAGTCATTCACACACACAAGTATGTGCACGCACACGATCATTTCCTGAACCCTAAAGCAAAGGCGGCGTGAGTGTGAAAACAGAATAAGGTCTTCAGCACACAAAGCTAGTGAGTGGAATAAAGCATTTTGTGACAGTCCCTGCCTATCCACCATCTACGTATCACATGTCATCTATTCATAGCAGCATCAGTCGGTCCTCCTGTCCCAATCTGTGCACGAACATGATCTACTTGGGGGCGCCTGGGTGGCACAGCGGTTAAGCGTCTGCCTTCGGCTCAGGGCGTGATCCCGGTGTTACGGGATCGAGCCCCACATCAGGCTCCTCTGCTATGAGCCTGCTTCTTCCTCTCCCACTCCCCCTGCTTGTGTTCCCTCTCTCGCTGGCTGTCCCTATCCCTGTCGAATAAATAAATAAAATCTTTAAAAAAAAATAAAAAGAACATGATCTGCTTGATCACGGGAGCAGTGTGTGGATAACACAGTAGAGGTTCCCGATGGCTGACCACATCCATTTGCTTTCTATTCAGTCCTGGGACAGGGGAATTATAAAGCTATATGTAGGAAATGCAGCATTTGCCCTGCATAAACTTCTTTATCTTTATTTGCCCATTGTTGGCTGTATTTTTTAGTCTCCTGGCAGCCAAGGGTCACATTGCCATGAAGATAAATTTCATATTGGACCCACTGGGAGCTGATGTCAGTGCAAATCTGTGCCAGGACAGATTCAAAATGATGGCAAAGAGGAAGTTTCTGTATTTTATTTCTGTATTATATTGTCCTGTTTTCCTGATAATGGAGCCAGGGAAGACTGGGAACCCGGGGCTATTTTTCTGCCTTGCTCATCTCCCAACAATGGATACAATGGGCCCTCCCTGCTCGCCAGACTTCAGTCTGGTTATCTGTGAAACGTCCTGTGATTCTCCAGCACTGTGATGCTGCATCCTTACCTGCAGATCTAGTTTTGCCCATGCCCTGGGTGACTTGAGGTTAGGGCAGCCGCATTTCACCCAGGGTTTTGCTGCCAGTGAAGGTCAGCCTCACTGTTGACAGTGGTGCTTCCTGTCCGTTATCAGCCTGTTTGACATTTGATGCGTGTCCATTTTGTGTGTCCACTGGAAGCCAAATGTCATAGCTCATAGCTCAAAGATAACATTTTGCCCCCGCTTTCCTCCCATTTCAGAATGAATTCAGGTTTTCTGTATGGGTAAGCTCCATTCAGAGTCTGGGGGGAATTCCAAAGCCAAGAATGTTCTGTTTATGAAGTAATCCTAGTAACGTGTGGAATTTTCATCATGAGTTTTTTTTTTCCTTGCAAAGACTAAATGTTTAAGAAAAATGCAGGAAACTGGCAATTAGAATCAATTCTCTTCATAACAACAGCAGGATATCAGCTTTAAAATGTGTCCTTTAACTGATGTAGGGATTGCAGTAATAGAAATCTGGGCAGTGCCCGTGAAATACACAGCTTGACCTGGGGGTGGCTTGATGTACGGTTCTAACACATAAAGAGGTCATGTTGCAAGAGCCGGTTCCCATGGTGGTGTTTGGAATTCAGAACACAGGAGTTCTGATTAAATCCATGGTACAAAAAAGGATCCCAGGTTGGGCTCCACTACCCCCGTAACAAGCAAAATGTAACCTACCAACAGCAGTTACAAAGTAAACAGTAAAAAGTATTGAGTTGTGTAAAATAGATTCTTTAGCCACAAGATCATTTTTGATCATGAGTTTATTGTGCCAAACACTAACTTTTTAATATTGATATCTACTCCAGCCTCTCCTTTTGTTCAGTTAATTCAGCAAATAATTAGAACCTATTGTGTGCCGGGTTCTACTCTAGGGTACAGCGAACAACACTGACCAAGTCTCTGCCCTTGTGCAGCTGACATTTATCAAAGCAGAGAAAGGGGTTAGGAAATGTCAGTTTTATGGTGGCAATTTTAGGTGTGTGTGTGTGTGTGTGTGTGTGTGTGTTGAAGATTTTATTTATTTGAGAGAGAGAGAGAAAGAGCAGGAGCTTGCATGAGCCGGGGGAGGGGCAGAGGCAGAAGGGAGTGCGTGAGGCAGACTCCCTGCTGAGCAGAGAGCCTGACGCCAGTGATGCAGGACTCGATCCCAGGATCCTGAGATCATGACCTGAGCCGAAGTCAGACACTTAACCAGCTGAGCCACCCAGGTGCCCCATTTTAGGTTTTAATACTGAGAAAATGTGAAGTCAGGTCCTGAAGCAAGTGAGGAGGTAACCAGTCCAGGTTTCATTGGGAGCCAGGTCTCAGGCAAACGCCACAGCAAAGCAGAGGGCTTGGGACATGCTGGATTTGTTTAAACTCAAGTGAGAAAATGCTTGTTGGTTCCTATGTACAAGGAAGGAGATGAAACGGTGTGATTAGAGAGCCCAGGCTAGGAAACATCCCCAGGTGCAGAGTATTTTAAGCTCTGCCCACTCTCTGGCTGACTGCTGACCATCTAATGTTCTCTTGGAGACAAGCAGCAGGGCGGAAGGCTGGGGGCAGGGTGGCAGATTTCCATTCATCTCTTTCTTGGGTACTCTGATTTATGTACAAAACACCTAGAAATGTTTGTGATGTATAATCCTTTAGTGAATTTATAAGCATGTGTTTTTATACCTGTATTTTATGGGGTATTTTTGTGGTACAAAAGTTTGAGAAACTTTTATTGTGAAATGTAACATACATACAGAAAACAATGATACATATAGTTCAGTGATTTATCACAAAGCAAACAGCCATGTAACCACTCTCCAGGTGTCAAGAAGCAGACACTGCCAGCTCCCCCTCTGCCCAATCTGAACACTCCCCTTCCCTCCCCTGTGAAGGTAAACCAGTCTTTTGACTTTAAAATAACTACTTCCTTGCTTTTTTGTTTCAAAGAAAGAATGGTGAAGAGTGTCCTCATGTACTCACCATCATTCAGTTCTAATAATTGTCAGTGACAGATAAGTCGTGTTTCATATAACCCCCATTCCTTGCCCTCATCATCCCCTTCCAGTTAAGTCATTTAATTTATTTATTTCTATTGAGATACAATCTATGTGAGGCAAATGAACAGATCTAACGTGTACAGTTCTGTGCGTTTTGGCAGTTGTTTGCGCATGTATAAATTGATACAAACATGGAGCATTACAAGTTTGCTTTGTGTCTGTGTGAGCTCTCTTTAATACCTAGGAGCTCCTCCAAAGCACAGGAATGATTTCAGTCCCCCACTGTGTACACGTAAAGATCCTGGAGCAGCTAGCTGGCAGCCAGATGCGGTCCCTGTAGTCTGCTTATATCGATCTTTCTAAACCCTTTCTAAATGCAGACTGTTATCAGCTACCCCACTCCTCTCCCATGCCCCCTCCCTCCTTTTCCTTCTGTCGGCAAAACAGTTTGTTATGGATTGGTGATAAAAATCAGTGTCCACTGAAAGACATGTCAAGACCACCGCCATGTGAGGCCTTCAAAGCATACCGGGGCCACATTATGGCACAGTGTGAAGGGACGTGCCTGTCAGGGGGTCGCAGCCCATGTCCGCTAACTCACTTCTCCTGTTTCTCGTGGGTAGAAGGTTTTTGCCCCTAATCCAACCAGAAGGCCCTCCTCTTCAGCCTTTCCTGGGTGATGGAGCAGTAGGGTTTGTGACGGATAGGCTCAGGAAGGTAAGGGTGGTGTGGACAGTAGGCTGTGTCTCTGGTTAATCTCTCTCTTGGGCAGTACCTTCAGTGACGAGGCCTTCCTCATGACCCTGACCAGATTCATCTTCCTACTTCTGATCCCTCCCTTTTTCCTGTGTCACTTATATGGCTTTCTCCCTTGGGTAGTGAGTAATGATAAGCCATAAACGTGCTAATCCCCTCTACTCAAAGGAAGCTCACAAAGGCAAATGTCTTTATTTCATATTCCTCAAGAGATCTTTAACATCATTTGCATACGGCTGATGCTCAACATCTATCTGCTAATAAATGATGTTTACAAATGAGTCAGAAATCCATGACTTCATGATATAATTATATTCGACGTCAACTGCACGCTCAACAATATTATTTTAATCCACATCCATGTCTTAGTTTAAAAAGCAACAACAAAAAACAAACAAATTAAGCAAAGAAACGAACAAACTTTGGAGTTTTTCAAAGTATCCTTAACACTTGACTGTGTTTAAATGTTACATGGATTTTTTTTTTTTAATTTTTGGCCTTTGTTTTTCTTGATACAGTTTAGGTCAGCCAAACAGTATCTCCTTTATCCAGAAGTTTATATAAAACTGCTACTTTAAGAAAACAAAAGTGAAGTATGGTTTTCAAAACCGGCCTATGTTACTCACAAGTAAGAATGATACAACCCTTATTAGACAACGACCGTATAAAGCCAAAATGCCACTGCTGTGCATGCAGGTTTCCAGTGGGCCTGAACATGACATGAGACCAGTGACAAACGACGCATAGTTCCAGAACTTGTAGAGTCTAAATTTTCCACATGGAGGGTTTGGTGTTATGGTGTTTCTTTGTGCTAAATATTTTTTTACAACAGGAAAATAGACATAAAAACGCACACTAAACAGGGCTTTGATCAGCATTTCCAAGATGAAGAAATGCAGCTTTGTGTGGCCCTTCCACATGGGTGCCAGCGAAAGGCCTGCTCCCCAATCTCCAGGGTAAACGAGAATCCCTGAAGATCTTGTGGAAAGACAGGCTCTGGTTCAGTAGGTCTGGAGGGGACCCAAGACTCTGCATTTTTAGCAACCTCCCAGGTGAAGCCCAAACCAGCAGTTCCATGTATACACTTTGAGTAGCAAAGAGTTAAAGCAAGTGAGCTCCCCTGCTGGAATTTTTCAGGTAGTGGGCCGGAGTGGGAGAGAGACCCCGGAGAAGGCAGGGAGGGTTGGTTAGGGTAAAGGTAAATTGCTTCTGTTTCCTGCAGTAACTTCTGCAGCCTTTCATGGGAAAGTGAATTCAAGGTATGGGATTCCTGTCTTTTAAGCACCGTCTCCTGGATATAAAGTGTCCCAAGTGAATTTTCAAAGACTTGCCCAAAGTTTTGCTCTCTTGACTCTCATGGAAATTAACTATGGCCTTGCCAGTTTATGCTTTGAAAAAGCTTCTCTCTTTATTTTTTGTGGGAACCTGCATCCCATAATAACAGTGTTTCTCAGTGGGAGCAACATGAAAGCAAATTAACCCTTTAAATTACAGGGAACAGAGAGCAGTAAATTCACCCTGCTCTGAAGCAGCATCCCTTTCTCCTTTTCATGCTGCACAGAGCTCCTTTTAAGGCAATTAAATGTGTGTTGGCAAGTGAAGGCCAATGGATCTTGCTTCTAGGAAACTTGAATCTTTCCACATGGCTGTTCTTGACCAAAATAAGTTCAGACGGATGGATATGGAAGTGGGCCCTATCAATTAGGGCATAAAAAGACAAACCAGGCTAAGAGAAAAGGAACAATTGGGGCACCTGGGTGGCTCAGTCGTTAAGTGTCTGCCTTCGGCTCAGGGCGTGATCCCAGAGTCCTGGGATCGAGCCCCACATCAGGCTCCTCCGCTGGGAGCCTGCTTCTTCCTCTCCCACTCCCCTTGCTTGTGTTCCCTCTCTCGCTGGCTGTCTCTATCTCTATCAAATAAATAAATAAAATCTTTAAAAAAAAAAAAAAAAGAAAAGGAACTATTGATGATCCCCTGTCTTCTCCCAGACCCTTTACATATAGTATGTCATTTAGCTTTACTGTATCCCTGTGAGGTGGGCCTGATTCTTTCTTGCTTTCTCAGTCAGAAAAATTGAGATCTGGGGTGCCTGGGTGGCGTAGTCATTAAGCGTCTGCCTTCAGCTCAGGGCGTGATCCTGGTCTTCTGGGATTGAGCCCCACATCAGGCTCCTCCACTAGGAGCCTGCTTCTTCCTCTCCCCCTGCTTGTGTTCCCTCTCTCACTGGTTGTCTCTCGCTGTCAAATAAATAAATAAAATCTTAAAAAAAAAAAAAAAAAAAAGAAAAGAAAATTTGAGATCTATTGAAGTTAAGTCCATTGCTTATGGTTCCACATTAATTAAATTTCAGATCTGGGGAAGGTGCTCTCTCTGATTCTAGAAGTATCGTAATTGTTCCCCAGACTCCTAGACTAAGGGTGTTCTGCTAATTGCTCGGCATAACCACTCCTTGTCTGCTGCCTGGCACGCAGGTCCTCAGTCACTAACTGTTACATAAGTGAATGGACACATTCATATCACTTAAATTCATACACCCCAGCAAGAAGCGAGCTTATTTTTAATGGCTATTTTCCACTTAAGGTATGGATGTGTATCACAAAAATACCATATTCGTGGGGATCCATGATGAAAGCAGATAGTGAGACATTTGGGTTAGACCCTTCTGTCCTCCTTAAACACTCAACCCAATGGTTTTGCTGTATCTCTTTGGAAAGTTCAGAGTGGCCGATTATCTAAAAAATCAGGGCCACCATAAAAGGAGCTAGACAAAATTCCTACTATTGTCATTTGTCAAGTGCCATATTTTATTAGACTAGGGGTTTCCATAAGTTTGCTTGCAGCAGAGGAGAAAAAGAAGGATTCTGTGCGGAAGTAAATCTGGGTATGAGCCCCGGGCAGTGATGTGGGCATCCGTTATTATTATGCATACCATAGGAGGGTCCCTGTCCTACCTCAGCTCAACAGGGAAAAAAGGGAAATGAGTCATGGTTTTATGACCCAGAAATACTAGAAAACATAACATGGAATGTCTTCTGCAATAAGAAGTGAAGTCCCCATCCCTGCTTTGTATAGACTTCTCTCTAGTAACAGATATTACTGCCCCCAGATGATAAAAGAAAATAAAACTCCGAGATGAAAAAACTAGGAAAACACACACAGAGAAATAACAGAAAACAAGTGCCATCAGCCTCATAGGGACTGTGGAATCAGAATTTCAGACAGTATTTTGGTAATAATGTCATAAAGAGATATTCCAGTGTCCTCACGTACTTAGTCATGTTTCCCAAACTCAAGAAAATGGCTCAGTTGTTTACAGGGAAGCAACTAGCTTAAAAACCTTGACATTATTTTCTACAACAATGAGTACAGGTATTCTTAGAAAGAGCAGAGGTGTTTGGTTACATGTAAAGATAAGCCTCATGAGTTTATCTTCACATATTTCATTGTTTGGCACTTAGTAGTCCCTCAGTTTCTATTTGTGGGATTTAGGAAAGAAAAGCCAAGAAATTCTTTTTCTAAAAACCAAAGGCCTGGGATAGTAAGGGAAGAGCTACAGCATTCATGAAAAAAAAGAAAAAATCCCCAAACATTGAAGACACATAGTTTATTGTCCTAGTAACAGTAAGTAGATGAAAGTAAATAGACAGTAGTCATTTCTTACTGCAGAAGACACATGTTGTGTTTTCTAATACTTCTGGGTCATAGAACCATCACTTGTTTTTTCATTTCCTTTTTCCCCCGCTGGGTTCAGTTAGAGCTAGGACCCTCCTGTGGTACTCCATTGCAGTGGTGGAAACATCACTTGAAAGTTCTCTGTCGTCTTAGTGCGAGGCATCTCGGTCTCTCGCCCTCCTTCCTGTCCTTTTCCATTCTCACCCTCAGGAACATGTGACACCTGTTCAGTATGTGTCAGCACGGGCCTAGGAATGATGCCGCAGCAGTGGAAGCACCTGAGAACACACGGTTCTAAGATCAACATCTATTGGCCATTGGATGAGAACACCCAGTGGCCACATGTGTGCGCTGGGGTGTCAGGCTGCCTGCACGGAAGAACCGAAGTTTAAAAACCACTTGTCTTTTTTGACTCGTGTGAAAGTTTTATAAATGTAAATGCTGACTCACGTCTCACAAAAGCCAACACGAGGCCTTGTCAGGTAGGAATGGAGATGTCCTCCATCCTTTTCCTTTCTCCTGCTGGGCAGCACGTCTTCCCTCTCCTCCTGTTCTCTCCTAATTTGAGTGACTTTTCTTGGGGACAGCTCTTCCTGCGGTCACTTTCCCAGGATTTTCAAGTGGTATTTCTACCACCGCAGCGGAACATCAGGACCTGTTTATTTTGATAGGTCTGTCACTACAATAGAAGAGATCGTCAGTGCTTTGAGATTTTTTTTTTAACCAAGGCTCTAGCTCTTCTTTTACTGACTCAGTCCTTCAGTTATCAGAGCAAGCATTTCTTGGCTCTTCTATCCTAAATCCCACAAAACAATTTCCTACAGAAAGCAAGATTTGTGATTATAAGAATAAGAAGCAGGAGATCTTATTTTGCCTTAAATTCCACACTTCTATAGGACAGAATACACGGGGGGTGGCTGAAAGTGGGAGTTATTTAGCTCCTCCTGTAAGCTCTTAAAGTAACCCAAATCAAACAGTTCCAGTAAGAAGAGTGTGTTCACAGTGCAATGCAACTTCAAGTCACTAGGAGCCAGAGTGCATTTTCACTGTGTCAGGACAGTAATTGGTTTTAGATGAACAGCTCGGCGGGGGTGGGGGGTGGGGGGGTGGGGCTCGTACTGCTCTGCCCACCCCTGGAAGCTCAAGGATCCAAGGAGACAAGAGGGTGAGCTTCAGGTAGGTGACCTAGAGCCAAAAACGTAGAAGCAAACAGTGGAAGCTGAAAGGAGCCAGGGGAGCAAGGAATAAAGAACTCATCTTGAGTTCTTTATTTATATTTATTTATTTGTATTATCAAGTCATCTTGACTTGAAGAAAGTGAGCCAAGTCTGAAAGACACTGGAACTGCAATCAGAAACAACCACCTTAAAAAAGCATCCGGAATTTTATTGAAATGGAGACATTTTAACGACACACCGTCATCTGCCAACTTAGCTTAGTGCGCCGCAGTCACCCACTGCCCGGATGAGCTCTAGGGGCAGATTCAGTAAAGGAAACGCAAGAAAAAATTATATATGCTATTTCACTGGAATATGGTGGTAAGATTTTTATGTGAAATCATCAAGTTAAAGGAGGCAGCTTTTGTATCTTCTTTGATTGAATACGTCTACAATATAGCTCTAAATTGTAAAATACAGCATAAACACAACTTCTTCTAAAAATGGTGTTTAGGTTTTAATTTTCAAGTAAGCGTGAATAAAATACTTTTGTATAAAGCATGAATGAACCCAAACAGTTGCTGCCAGCTTTGAACAGCGTCTAGTAAAGCTTCCTGAAGGGCCGTACAGGCGGGCTGCTAAGTTAGGACCATACAGCGGCTCGACTCCTGCTGAAATGCCCGTAGAGCTGCAATATTGGAAATATCAGGAGAATCGGTAACTAATTTCAGTAATCGCTTTCAACACGTAAGTGCTTTAGAAAATTTACTGATTCTTAGGTCTCTGAGTAATTCTTCCAAGTAAATAGAAAAACATTCATAGCTAATTGAAATTGAATCTCTCCTAATGTAAAAACAGTACTATGTATTATAAAACCCCTTTGGTTTCCTAGAGCACTTTCACCCATATTGGTTTATTTGTTCTTCAGAACCACTCTGTAGTGTGTGTGTGTGTGTGTGTGTGTGTGTGTGTGTGTG